>NW_027187316.1:9164390-9203866 GCF_028583685.1 Petaurus breviceps papuanus
GGGGGTGGATTTGGAGACATATCAAGGCGTCAAGCTATTGGGGTGACCCTATCTGTTTGGCTAATGGTTACTGCACAGAACAGGCACTTTTAAAATGCATATATACTCCTGTTATATTCTAATTACTTTAATTCCTTCCATAACTTCTTCCCCCTCCCATCCCCATCATGGAGCTTTGGGAACGCCATGTTCCCAGAAGAATTCAAATTGTAGAAGACTCAAAGGGCAATGGAAAGACACATAACTGATGTGAGCAACCTGCAGCCTCTTGTTGTTTGCAGTTCTGTCTGACTCTTTGTGATCCTGTACAGGGCTTTCTTGGCAAAGATACTGGAGTGGTTTGTCATTTTCTTCTCCAGTGGATTAAGGCAAACAGAGCTTAAGGGACTCGCCCAGGATCACACAGCTAGAGAATGTCTGAGGATGGATATGAACTCTCATCTTACGGATTCCACTGAGCCACCTAGCTGCCTCCAAGGCAAACAGAGGTTAAGTGACTTGCCCAGGATCAAAAAGCTAGTGAGTGTCTGAGGTTGAATTTGAACTCAGGTCTTCCGATTCCACTAAGCCATCTAGCTGCCTCACTAACAGGCTATGTTGCAGTCTGTTACTGGTAATAATTTGCCTTCCAGAAGAGGTACCCAGCTATCACCAAGAATCAATATGATCAGAAAAAAGAGGCTGGTAAAAGAGTAAGAGAGCACACACACACACACACACACACACACTCTAATTGCTATGCTGGCACTGACAAAATAGTAAAAGAACCAGAGGATAGCCTTTACTGCCTTGGGTGGATCTTTGGAAGGGCTATAAGAGGCAACATATGGTATGCTGGGGAAAACCCTGGAAATCCAGTCAGGAAGAACTGGATTCATGTTTTCTGGGCTCTAATACTTCAAAAACAACAACAACAATAATTATATACCAGAGTTGTGAGTTATAAAATGATAACATTTGGGGCGGCTAGGTGGTGCAGCAAATAGAGCACTGGCCTTAGAGTCAGGAGGACCTGGGTTCGGATCTGGCCTCAGACACTTAACACAAAAACTAGCCGTGTGACCTTGGGCAAGTCACTTAACCTCAATTGCCCTCCCAAAAAAAGCAAAAAAAAAAAAAGATAATATTTGCAAAGCACTTAGTACAATGCCAAGCACATGGTAAATTTTTAATAAATGCCTGTTCTCTTCTCTCCTCCCCAATGCCCCAAGTCAAATTCAATTCAATAAACATTTATTAAGTGCTTACTATATTCCAGTCACTGTATTTAGCCTTGAGAATACAAAAAAGAGGTAAAAGACAATCCCTGCCCTCATGGAGCCTACAGTCTAATGGGGGAGACATACAAATATATACAAAGCCAGTTATATATAGGATAAGCAGGAAATAATTAACAGAGGGAAGGAATTAAGAGGGGTTGGAGAAGACTTCTTATAGGAGGTGGGATTTTAGCTGGGACTTAAAGGAAACCAGGGAGGTCAGTAGTTGGAGTGGAGGAGGGAGAGCATTCCAGGCATGGGGGATAGAATACCAGGAGCTGAGAGATGGAATATTTTGTTTATGGAACAGCCAGGTCAGTGTCAGTGGATATAGAAGTATGCGTATTTTGCATTTGCACCTGTTTATTCATCTGAAAAATGATCATAATGATACTTGTATTCTCTTACCTCATAGGGTGGTTTGGGCAAAATATTTTGTAAACCTTAAGATGCATTATAAATGTGAGTTATATTATTATCTACAGAAAAGCATGGGCAATAATTATACAAGATTAGAAGGCATAGAGGAGTGGTAATCTGTACTCATGAAGGGAATGATGCCCACAATCATCTCCTGGATGCATCAAAGTTTAAAAGCATCTCTGGCTTCCCCAATACTAACGTCTACAATTCAGTTCAGTTATATAGCTACATGGCATGTCTCAAAAAAAAAGTGTCAGTCAATCCATGAGTCTTTATTAAGTGCTTAGTGGGTGCCAGGCATTTCAGTAAGTGTTCTAGATACAAAGAAAGGCTAAAATGTGATCCCTTCCTTCAAGGTACTTATCTTCTAAAAAGGGGAGACAACATGACAGCAACAATATACATACAAGATATATACAGTGTAAATGAGAGATCCTTTAATAACCCCAAACTTCCCCCAGAAACAAAGTTCCATCTTTTTAATAGCAATATCCTACTGGTGCTTTTGTACAGATATGAGTCACCCAAAAAATAAAGCATCCAAAGTATTTAAAATGAGTTTCACACAAAAGGGAATGGGGAGGTGCACAGTGGGTGTCAGCTGGGTACAACATTTAGCAAAAGGGAACTTGGAAGAAATGGAGTAAAAGATGTCATCAGGGAAATGTACGAGCAAAGAAAGAAAGGGGCCGAAATGCCATGACAAGAAAGGGGGACGACAGGTGCATGACCCAGTGGACAGCTCAGATGCTTCACTGGCATTCTCCTGACGTCAGGAGAAATCTAAGAAGTCTGGGTGGACTCCCAGGACAAATTTATGAGAGAACATGGACAGGAACTGAACAGAGGAAGAATAGGTTGAGATACAGATTGTTACTTTTTAAGAGCAAGTACTGTAGTATCTCATTTTTGCCTTTGTATTCTCAGTGCCTAACAGCTAGCACAGTTCTTGGCACATAATGAATGTTTAATAAATACTCGATGATTAATTGATTTGACCATTCAGGGACCATCAGTATTATGAAACAAGAAATTCATGTGAGTATTTTTAATAAATAAGTAAACATTTATTTATTTTTAGTTTTCAACATTCACTTTTATATGATTTTGAGTTTTAAATTTTCTCTCTCTCCTTCCCCTCTTCCCTCCCCAAGATGGCATGCAATCTGATATAGGCCATACAAGTACAATCATATTAAACATATTTTCATATTAGTCATGTTGTAAAGAAGAATTAGAACCAAAGGGAAAAACTACAAGAAAGAAGGAACAAAAGAGAGAGAGAGAGAGATACTTGAGTATTTTGAGTATATGTTTGAGAATGTGTAGGTGCTGGGAATACAAACACAAGAACAAACTCCCTGACCTCAAGAAGCTTAAGTTTCCCATCAGAACCTGAAGGAGATGGATGACTCAGAACCCTGAGCTGAGTGAGCCTTGGGAAAAGTAATGCCCCTTGATCCCCAACCACTGGACTTGCTTCCAGCCAGCTGTAGTCCCCATAGCCATCACTGAGGGAAGAAATTATTATGGGAGTGGTCGCACCTTCCTTATCACCACCAGTAAAAACTACTGATCAACTTCCACTAACAATCTCACAGAAGCCCCAGGAGTCATAGCACCTCCTAGACATCTGGTCCTGCTTCCAGTCCATTCCTGAAAGCCCTCATCTGGGAAGGCAACATCTATGGGGAAGGGGCCAGCTATCCCCACCAACCACCCCCCACACACACACACACACATTGTAGGCAAGTCAGGCTCCCTCAAGCAGCAAGGCACCTTGAGGAAGAGAGAGGAGCTAATCACCACCCCCTTGACCACCATCTCCCCTCAGACCCTGATAGAGATGACCCAAGACTCTGCACCCAGGAACCTTAAAAGAGCAATGTTTCCAACCCAGTGTCTCCATCCATCATCCTCAGAAGTAGTCCCTGTGGAGCTGCAGCCTGGCCACTGCTCCTGCAGGTTCTACAGCTACAGCTACTGAAGACCCAGGAAAGAAAGTTCTTGTTAAGTCAAAGTCCTTGGTACTGTCAAATGGTTCTACATCAAACACTGATATAATTTTTATCAATGGAAATTACATTAATGAAGAGGTATTTACCATTTGCTTTGCCCCTGCACTGTCAGACTACAGGGCCTATCTGATTTTCAGTTGAAATGTTCCATATGTGTTGTCTCCCCTATTAGAATGGGGGAGCTCTTTATTAAAAATAAAGAGAGCAGGAGCTTTCTTGCTTTTTTGTGTGTCTCCAGCGCTTAGCACAGAATAAGAGCTTATTCGATACTTCATTCAATCACTCATGCATGCATGCATGCATTCTTCCTAGTAGAATTCAAGACAATGTATTAACCAGCCAACAAACAGTCATAAAGGACATATTAGGACAAAGTCAGCAAAGCAAAATGATAATTGGGAGAGCGTGGTAAAAAGAAATGGAACCGAACACCGGCCCAATAGGCTCCGCAAACTGGTTCTCACACCACCCCTTAGAGTGGACGATTGCCTGAGAAGACCCTAGTCAAGAGTAGCAAAGGCGCAGATGCAGAAGCACAAGCAGCCCTAGTTACCATGGTTATGGCTGTCAAGCCCACATCCACGAAGCAGTTGACCGCCTCCGCCTTTTGGAGTCTGCGCAGAAGTTCCCACTACCTCCCCTCCCCCGTTCCTACAGTTCCTACCGTTCTGCCCCGCCCAACACTTCTACTGGAGCCGGAAGCGGCGCTTCTGACGGCCGGCCGCGGGTGCCCCTGCTTCGCGTTCCTCTTGCAGGCTCCGGAAGGGGAAGCGGCGGTCCCTGTTGCTACGCTCCAGTCGCTGTCCTCATGGCGCTGGCCGTACTGCGAGCTCTGGAGCCCTTCCCGGCCGAGGCTCCTCCGCTGGCGGTGCTGTTGCCGCCGGGGGGGCCGTGGCCGGCGGCGGGGCCGGCGGGCCTGGTGCTGGCGCTGAGGCCGGCGGGGGCGGGGCCGACGGGGCCGGCGCTGCTGGTGGCTGCTCTGGAGGGCCCAGGCGAGGGGCCCGGGCCGGAGCCCGAGCCCGAGCCCGGGCCCCCGGAGCTGCTGGTGAGCCGCACGCTGCTGCGGCTCCTGGCGCTGGGGTCTGGCGCGCGAGTGCGGGCCCGGCCCGTGCGACGACCCCCGGCGCTGGGCTGGGCCTTGCTGGGCGCCGCGCCGGGCTCGGGCTCCGGAACGGGCCCGCGAGCCGGGCCGGTGCTCGTGCGGCGCGGAGAGGCATTGCCTGCGCTCGGTCCCCGGGTGCTGGAGACGCGGCCGGCGCTGCAAGGGTTGCTGGGCCCCGGCACGAGGCTGGCGGTGACCGAGCTCCGGGGACGGGCCGCAAAGGCGGTCCCCCTTCCCGGGGACAGCCGCCCCCCTCTGCCCGCCCCGCCCGTGGTGTCCTCCTTCGCGGCCCCGAGCGTGCCCAGGCGGCTGCAGGGCATCCTGGGCGGGGCTGGGGAGGCTCTGGGGGTCAGCAGGAGCTGCCTCCGGGGCCTCGGCCTCTTCCAGGGAGAGTGGGTGTGGGTGACCCCGGTCAGGGAAGGGGCACCAAGCCCCCGACCTCACCTGGCCAAGATGCAAGTCCAGGACCCACGCTGGAATCTCCCCGAGAAGCTGGGACCTGGGTCCCCAGAGCTGGGGGAGCCCCTCGCCGACGGGATGGCCCTGGTGCCTGCCAATCTGGCTTTCAATCTCTCCTGTGAACCCCTGGAAATAGGGGAGCTCAGCATTCAGGTAAGGTCCAGGAGGTCCCTTCTCCCTGGCTCAGTTTTGACTTTTACTGAGTTAGGAAACAACCTGGGTCTCCCTGAGCCAGCTCCTCGGCTTTGGTTTCCATTTCTATATAGTGAGATTACTGTTTTAGTAAGGGGATTAAGGTGTGAAGCATTTATATACCAACATATAACACACATACAAACGCATATACATCCAGAACTTGAGAACTCTTCAGATGGAAGTTGGAAATTAACGTTAGAATTGTCATGTATAAATAATGTCCAGAACCCTCACTTGTAGTGTGCTTAATATTGTCTGGGAAGCTGGGAAGATTACTGCTTTTAGGAGTTCTATAGCCTATTGCATTTATTGAGATGGCTGTTTCAAAATAGATTTATTTTGCAAGATGAAATATAATTAAGTATCCATGTGTATGGCACAGAGAATAATTGGTACTGGAGGTCAGAAAGGAGAAATGTCTTGGCCCAGTAAAAAGAGTAATGGATTTGGAGTTTGTGTGGTGTGGTGGCTTTGTTTTTGAAATAATGCATTAAAAATTACTTGAATACTTAGGCCTTCATGCCTTTTCTGGATAGAGAGCTAAGTTTTCTATTCTTTGAATGCCAGTTGTGCTTCTTAATACTTTTTCCTCTTTGTGCCTCAGTTTCCTTCTCTGTAAAATGAGGGAATTGGACTCTGTGATCTCTAAGGTCTTAATCTGTGATCCTGTGTTTTAGGGATTATGCAGTGTCTTTTAGGTGGGCAGAGGAAGAAATTGAAGGAAGAAGAGCATACAGTACATGCAGTTCTCATTGCTAATCATTCTACTGAGCCCCAATAATCTCCCTGAGATCTTGTCTTTTTGCCATTATCCTGAATAATCTTGTGTTCCTTCTCAGGACAATCACATGGGCTACCTGGTGTTGTTGAGGTGGAAACTAAATACACCCCCAGACACCTATTGAGACCTGATACTTCTACTAACTCAGAAATACTTGGGGACATCAAAGGGATTTTCAGAGTCATGGTCATAACTAGGGACATTTTAAAAACTAAAGTGAAGAATCAAAGTAATACTGTATTCAAAGAAGAGAGAGACACTGCTTCCATAGGTATGTGAGGAAGGATTTCTGTTCCTGGGGGCAGCACTCTAGGGATGATAGTCTTGGAGGTGGTTTATTCTGCTTTCCTAGGTCTTTCTGGTTGTGTTAAAATGTGGACTAGTGGATAGAAGTGAATAATAACAGTAATAACTCATAGATCTATAGCACTTTAAGGTGTAAAGTGTTTTGCGTATATTTTATTTGAGCTTCTCATGTTGGTGAGGTAGGTACTGTAGACATTATTTCCATTTTACAGATGAAGAAACTGAGGCTCAGAGATGTTCTTTATCTGTGATTATACAAATAATGTTTAAACAATGGCATCTCCTACAAGGAGGGCATAGTCTAGTCACCATGTAAAGGGAAAGCTGTAAAATGTTGATTGTTTCTCTAATAGAGATACTCAGAAGGATTCAGGAGTCCTGAGAACAGAGGAAGCTGCTCAGTGCTGTCTGGGCCTCCATTTGCCAGAGAGCTGCACATTGAAATTGTGTCCTCCCCCCACTACAGCACCAGTGGCAACTATGACCAGGCTCTTTATCAGCACTTTGAGACCCCCAGGTCAGCTCCTTAGCTAAAAAAAAAAATATGTTTACCTCTTGTAGAAACAGAGCCTGGCATTCTGTATCAGTTCTATCCCCCTTCTTTCCTGAACTCCAGATTTAGATATATCCATTTGATTATTGAAGTTGCATTTTAAGAAGTACTAGGGTGGGAGATCCCAGTTGGGATGCTGGGGAGGTAACAAAAGAGAGAGTTCATATGTCATGCAGGAAATTGGGGACTCACACAAGAAACCCATTGGATCTCTTAGTCATCTCTGGAAAACTCATACTAATTTCTTTCCCATTTTCTCCACCTTCCCAGAGTTTCATCTCCCCTCTCCTCCCCCCCAGTCCATTTGTATTTTTGACCTCTGGGTGGACAATTTGCCTCCAAAAGATAGTTTATCATGTCACCAACCTCCAGTTATGATCTCACTTGGACTGCTTTTATGTTATAGGGTAGTCCAGGAAGGGGATATTCTGTGTGTGCCAACAGCTGGGCAAGCAGACATCTTGGAAAGAAGCCCAGAGAAACTGTTCAGGTATGCAGCCCTGTCCTAAACCTTGAGAAGCCCCTACTAAGTCTGTCGTACTTTTGCCCTCAAGTTTGGTAGTATGGTGTCTATTGTTGGATTTAAACATCAAGAATTGCTTGAAAGCCTGGGCCTTCATGCCTTTTCTGGACTTGGAACTGAGGCTTCTAGTCTACGCTCCACTGTTTTCTCATTGTTGGCCTAATGTGTCTTCTTGAGTTGTTGCCTCTTCTTTACGTATATATTACACAAGATAACCCAAAACTTGGGGTCTGTTTAGGTAGGAAAGAGTATACATGTTGTTCCTTGGGTCCATATCCTCTAGAAGAACTGGCACTTGCTGCTAAGGGAATGTCTTTTCTCTATTTATTTACCCTTTACAACAGTAAGTTAAGGATCAGCATAAATGAGTCTTTCCCAGCTGACTGGGTGAATTAGTAGTGCCCCAGGTCTCAGTGTTCCTATGTATAAAATAAGGTAAGAATAATACCAAGTTTGAGTGTGATTTGGGCTCTTGGCTAAAAGGAGAGTTGGCTGTTTCTCCCCCAGCCAGTCCTTCCTCTTCTGTGTTGGAGTACAGGCCTGAATCCCATTCCTTTCTTTGTCCATTGTAAGCATTCAGTAAATGTTTATTCAATGACATGTTTATAAACAGAGTTAAAATGCTTTTTAAAAGGCAGAAAGATTTGAAATTATGACCAGCCACATGGAAGATGAAGCTTGCCTCACTCTTCCTAGAGAGGCTATTTGTCCAAGGTCATTCAGTATGTCAGGACTGGCAGTGACTTCAGCATACACATGTCTCATCAGTGCTCCTGGGTTCTGGCCTTTGTTCTCTGCTTGTATTGTTTGTTAGTGTGTTTACATTCAGCAGTTACCTGACAGCCCAGCTGTGTCAGGTGCTCTGACAGCAGCTTTCCATACTGACTTTGGGGAGTGACCCCAGGAGAGAGAGACAGAGAGAGAGAGAGAGAGAGAGAGAGAGAGAGAGAGAGAGAGAGAGAGAGAGAGAGAGAGAGAGAGAGAGAGCGAGCGCTCATAGTATTGGGAGGGCCCACCTATAGTGGTCTGGCTTCTTGGTCAGCCTCTTGTGCACTCTTTTCTCCACTGTAGGTGCTTCCTCTCATGGTTTTTATAACTATTTTATAGCCATTACCCTGCATAAGACCAGCCTTTAGGAATAAAAAAATAGGGAGTGTGAAAATAAGTCCTCAGCTACTGACCATTTACCCAACAAGTGCTTGTTTTGCATCTGCTATATATATAAGACACTGTACTAGGCAGTAGGATGCAAAGTCAAAGATGAGAATAGACCCTTCCCTCAAAGACCTTACATTCTGTGATGTGACTGTGATGTTTGTCAACAAGCATTAAGTACATGCTCTGTGCCAGGTGTTGGATTTTTGGAGACAGAAGCGAAACAAACCTTGACCCCAAGAGGCTTACACTCTATTGGCTGGGGCAGGAACGTGTGTGACACAATGTGTTTGCATGTAAGTCTGTTAAAAATAAACACAAGATCATTTCAAGGAGGAGGCATGAGCAGTTAGGGGGTCAGGAAAGACCTCATTCATATAAGATTCTTGAGCTGAGCTTTGAGGAAAACTAGGAATTCTAAGAGTTGGAGAGGTATGCGGGACAGACAGCATGTGCAGAGGCAGCGAGATGGTGGGTCGTGTGTGAGGTTCAGCAGGAAGGCCAGGAAGTAATGTATGATAAGCCTGAAAAGGTGGGTTGAAGCTGAGGTAGATCAAAGGGCTTTAAATATCAGTACAGAGATGTTCCTTTAAACATCAGGATGGAGTGTATTTCTAGAGGTAACAGTGCCTTGGTCAGACCTGCACTTTAGGAATATCATTTTGGTAGCTATATGAGGGTTTAAGAAAAAAAAAACACCCTGGTTTGGAGAGGACAGAGGTTTGAGACGAAAAGATTATTTAGAAGGCTATTAGGAAATGTACACAGATGAGTGAAACAAGATAATTTGAGGGAGAAAGCACCAACAACTATATAGATAGGGAAGTTCCTACAGGAGGTAGCAGCTGAATTAAGCATTTTAGAAGGGTAGAGGTGAGGGGTTACATTCAGTCAGTAAGCATCTATGTTGTTTGCTATATACTAAGCACTGGACTAGGTGTTGGGAATAGACAAAAAATGAAGCTATGGATACTTTTCCAGAACTTATCCAAGCTAATCTTAGGAGAGGACAGGAATGGAGCAGCATGAGCACCTGGGGAGATAAGGAAAGGCTTCATTCAGTTATAGGCTATCAGCTGAGCCGAGTCTTGTGGCAGACCAGGGATTCTGAGGGACAGTGATAGGAAGGGAGTTCATTCCAGGCACTGGGGTGGCCGGTGTAAAGGTGTAGAAATGGGAGATGGAGTATTTTGTGTGAGGACCAGCAAGAACACCAATGTGGCTGAAGCCTAGAGTTCAAGAAAGGGGATGGCATGCAGTAAGGCTGGAAGGGTAGGTTGGGGTCAGGTCATGAAGGACTTTAAATACTAAGCAGAGAAATTCATATTTGCTACTAGCTGTGCCAGGGTGCTTCTGGAACTTGTTGAGCAAGAGAGCGCCATATGCTTGAGGAGAATCACTTTGGCTGATGTGTGAAAGACGAATTGGAGTGGGGAGAGACTTGAGGCAGGGAGACCACAATTAGAAACCTTTGATGTCCAGTTGTAAGGTGAACTAGAGTGGTGTCTGTGTGAGACAGCTAAGTGGTAAAGTGAATAAAGTAATGGATTTGGGGTCAAGAAGACCTGAATTTTAAATCCTGCCTCAAATACTTAACTAGCTGTGGGACAAGTCACTTAACTTCTGCCATCCTCAGTCTCCTCATCTGTAAGATGGGGATAATAATAGCACCCACTTCACTGAGTTGTTGTGAATATCAAATGACATGCTGTGTCAGTGTTAGCTGTTTATTAATAATGTATTTATAATAGGGGAGAAAAAGGAAGTACAGAAGAAGGGTGGGTTTGAGAGGGAAAGATAAGTTTTCTTTTAGACATGTCCAGTTTAAAATACATGTGGCACTAGAGTTGGAATGCGTTTGGGTAAAGGCTAGTAAGCGCCATACATCTTAAATTGAACAACTACCCATTAATAGACTTTTCCATAAGGATGCTGCAGACTCCTGAATGTACAATTGAGCCTGAAGGCCTCAGAAACTGTGACTACAATGTCAGCTTTGCATCTGGCTTCAGCTATTAAGTTGCTTTAGAGGCCTAACCAATTCACCTCTCTTCTCTGAGGTGCCAGGCTATTTGGGAAAGAGAAGTTTATTGCTTTCCCCTTAGGAGACTCTAATGGGGAGAGAGTGGGATGAAGGCCCATTTTAACTTTAGGATAAGTAGGGATGAATGATTTATATCTTTTCTTTGAGGATAGTCTTAGGAAGCTTTGGGCCTTCCATTGTGGAGTTCTACGGACTGAGGCTGCCCACAAGCTGTTCTCCCCATTTCTCTTACTCACCTGATATATAACACAATTCACTTGTATTCCAGCAGTATCCGAATTTATTCTAGTGGTTTTGCTTTTTCACCTAATTTGGTCACCAAGGGTATCCTCCATCTAAAACAATCTTATAACCCTGTAATCCTCATGGATTATACAGACATATTTCCATTTTTTTTCCCATTAAATGTCAAGACTCAAGATATTTGTGATAGTAATGGCAATTAAAGATTCCCCTGTATTGGCTTGGTTTTCAAATTGATTGTGTTAAAACCCAGAGTTTGTTAATCCCACCTGTGGGATGGGCTTGTTGATGTGAAAAGAAAGTCCTGAATTGGGAGGAGCTGGTGATGTAGATTTGGAGAGACACTAGAGAGAGGTGGAAGATTTTTTTTTTTTTTCGAGGAACATGTTTATTTCAGGCCACATATACTTAAGGTTTCCTCTATAGAGTCTCAGCCTACAGGTCCAAAAGAAATCAGCAGTGCAGGTGCCATGTCTTCATAGAAAAAATTAATTCTCTTGAAAAAAGATCTCTTAAGGAAGAGGTAATGGAGACTACGAAGGGAACTGCAAGAAGCAACACAGAAGGCTCCCATCTTATCCCACAAGCACAAAGACAGGAGGTCCAGAATGATTTATTTCCTACCAATCTCTTACAAAAGGAAAAAGTCAAATCTCAAGTCCTGGGGCAGCCAACATGGCCTTAATAGCAGAGCCAGGAATAGTTAGGGCCCAATAGCCGAGGCTGGAGATAAAATTGCATCACTCAAAGCCACTGATCAGGTGGGCAATATCCCAATTGGTCTCTGCAGACAGAGGTCCCTCCACTTCAACTCCTTTCTCAGTCACTGTGGCAATTTCAAACCTGTTATAAGATCGGGCATCTCGGTAGTACAACACACGCATGCAGCGCTCCACCAGCTCCCGTGCCTCTGCCTGGCTTAGAATTGGCTTCTTTTCCAAAATCTCTCGCATCAAGGGCTGGGCCAAGTAGGCACCATAACCAGTGGCCAGCGTAGGGGCTTCATAGGCTACACCAAGCATGTCCACATAGCCGAGGAAGCTTTCCCCATCAGCATAGCCTCCAATGACCATGGTGTTCCAGAGTGGGTTCATCTTGGAGCGGCGGCTGTACATGGCTCTCGTCAACCAAGAATGGATGGCTTTGGGGCTATAGCTGTGTCCATCACCGAGCAGCTCTTCGTCAATCACCATCTGGTCAATGACTTGCTTCACATACTGGAAATCAGCATAATCCCCAGAGGCACCAAGCATGGTATTGTTGTTGACACGCATGATTCGAGAGATATTTCGGAAACGAGCCAGGGAGCCATAGGAACCCAGCATATCAGCTGCAATTATTACGCCTCCCTCAAATTTCACACCTAGGACAGAGGTCCCTGTCACCATTGGGTTCCTGTCCCAGGCCTCGCCGGGCCTAGCCGGCTGTGGCGGCTGTGGCCGAGTGTCCCTCTTAACCCTGAGCCAGCTGGGGTCCTATCCCTTTCCTTCTCCTCCTTTTCCCTCAGGAAAGGTAATGTAATGTAATGCCAAAAGAAGGCAACTTCCCAGGTTCAAAATACCAGCATAGGTGCTCTCTATTTTATTTAGTGACAAACCAAGAACAGAGAAGATCAAAACATGACATCATTCAAAATACAGCATTTACTAAGTGTGATTAAACAATCTCCAAGTACTACCCCACCCCAGGATCTTCCAATCATTCAATCAATTACAAAGTCTCTGTTCTAAATACTTCTCCACCCCTAGGCTATACCTTCATTTGGTCCACCACAAAACCCCTCTTCTCAAATGGAGATTAGTTTCCAAACATAGGTAAAGTACCTTCACTTGTCAATCACAGAGCACAATAAGGTCAAAAGTTCCCCACCCCTGGATCACAATTGAATCTACCCCAGAGTTACATCAAGTTTAAACACAGCACTTAATACCCAAATGGAGGTCTTTTCTTCATCTTGACACGAGGCAAGTTCTCAGCAATCTTAGTTCCTGGGGAGACAAGGCTTAGCAAGGCCATAAGATACATTGCCAGTCCCTTCATGAATTTATCCTCTGTCTGTAGAACAGTCCTAGAACCCCTGAACACATTAGCAAAGCCCTCTCCCAGGATTTCTGTAAACATCCAACAAGAAAATCCTTCTTCAGGGCTTCCGAACCAACAGAAAGGTTCCCAGACCCCTGCAACAACAGGACTGTCCTTCACCAGTGGACAGTATTCATTCTGTCTGCAGGACAGTCTCCAGACCCCTGCAACAACAGTACTGTCCCTCACCAGTGGACAGTATTCACTCTCTGTCTGCAGGACAGTCTCAGGCCTTCTTAACCAAATGCCAGGTTCCAGGACTTCTTCAACAGGACAGTCTTTCACCAGTGGACAAATCTGGCAAAATAACATCAAAACAGACAGACAAAGTACCAGCAAAACAGCCATGTCTCCTCAGTCCTTGGCAGCTCAGGGGACAGGTCTCAAAAGTCCAGGGCAATTCAAAGCGGCCACCAGCAATCCTCTTAGTCTCTCTCTCTCTCCACGAGGTGCTGCTTCCAAAAAAAAAATCTTCCGCCTCTCTCTAGTGTCTCTCCAAATCTACATCACCAGCTCCTCCCAATTCAGGACTTTCTTTTCACATCAACAAGCCCATCCCACAGGTGGGATTAACAAACTGGATTTTAACACAATCAATTTGAAAACCAAGCCAATACAGGGGAATCTTTAATTGCCATTACTATCACAATATTTTAGAATAGCCACAATCCCAAGTTAAAAATGCTGCATCAGATATTCAACTTAGGAGTAATAATTATAAAAAGGATACAGAGTTTGTCTTATGTTCCAGTCTTTTACTATAAGCACTATTGAGTATAAAGTCACAGAAACCAGGCCCGCCTCCTCAGATGAAATGCTCACCTCTCTCCTCCCTTCCCTCATAGTCTTCTGGGACCATTTCTGCCTCTCATCACTAGCAAGAATTGGACATTATAGCCTGAGAACTATGGGGGTATCCCTCTGCTATATGGTCAAACTAATGTGAACTCTGAGTTGAGGGTCAGGCAATGTGAGTTCTTGTCTATTGGCTAGTCACAACTAATCTAGATTTAGTTTTTCCTATCTGAAAAATGGGGTTAGTATCATTAGATTTTCCGTTTCCAGAATATAGCAATCATGTATAAACTTGGGGTTTTCTCTGCCTTCATTCTGCAGGTGGCCTTTTCTGTTCTTCAAAGTGAAGACAACTGTTGGGGAGGCCCCAGAGGAACCAACCACTGCGTATCTAGCTGATATAAGCCACACGTCCTTGTACCTGGTGAGGCCTTTGGGGAGGAAGGCTGGAGTGGGGAGGCTGAGACACAGTATGCTGTACCTGAGGCCCCTCTCTCATTACCATACAGGTGGGTTCTACTCTGAGTTTTGTTCCATGGCTCCCTTCAGAGGGACAGGGTGTCTGGAGCAGCCTGTCCCCTCCAGGGCTGGAGACTTTAGTGACACAACTGTGTGACATCCTGAGGCCAAGACTCCATCCTGGGTAAGAGAGCTTTGGACCTTAGGTGAAGGTTGGCTTTGAGTTGGAGTTGTGGGAAGGCTCAAGAATGTGGTAGGGCAGCTAGGTGGTGCAGTGGATAGGGTGCCAGGCCTGGAGGCAGGAAGACTTATTTCCCTGAGGTCAGATCTGGTTTCGGACACTTCCTAGCTGTGTGACACTGGGAAAGTCATTTAATTCTGTTTGCTTCAGTTTCCTTTTCTGTAAAATGAGCTGGAAAAGGAAATGGCAAACCACTCTGGTATCTTTGCCAAGAAAACCCCAAATGGGGTCACAAAGAGTCAGACACAACGGAAAAAAGTCAGAGCAACAATAAGGACGTGGTGCACGTTGGCCAAAATGTCTCAGATGACCAGGGTGGGAAAGGATTCAACAAGCCTTCCTGAAATTGCCCTATCCTGGGAGGATAGGCCCCTTCACCTTCCTCCTGAAAAGGGGCAGATGAGAAAACCTTCTCTGAGGTACAGGGACTATTTCTGTTAGTCTTTTGAGGGAGACTACCTTGTATGTGTTCAAAGGGAAAAGTTTGAGAAAGCAGAGGACAGACAGGGGCCAAATTTAGCTTTTTCTGGTTGCAGGGGCTCTTTGTTGACAGGGACCAGCAGTGTCCTCCTGCGGGGGCCACCGGGCAGTGGGAAGACCACTGCCATCACTGCTGCCTGTGGCCGCCTTGGGCTCCACTTATTCAAGGTGAGGGTGCCCACAGTCCTTTGGGTAAAGACAGTGCAAAGGGGAGCCCCTGCTGCCTATCCCGCTGCTATGGTGGGACTTTTGCCTCACAGGGTGGGCCTGTCAAATGGAAGGGGCTGCGAGGGCTTGTTGACCAGCCTGTGTAACATCACCAGTTTAGTGGAGTTGGGGTGGAGCATGACGAGTACTAGTCCTTTTTCTCTTGCTTGTGTTGGAAAATTGCAGCAAGTGCCTGAAATCGTCCCTAAGGCAGTCCTTTTTTTTTCACTATGGAGCATCCCTTGCTTATAGGCCTATGTTTTTCCATAGACAGACTGCTCAAGGCTATGTGCAGACACCAGTGCAGCAGTGGAGAGCAAGCTTCGGGCCACTTTCTCCCGAGCTCAGCTTTGCCGCCCATGTGTCCTGCTGTTGAGAGGTGTGGAACTCCTGGGCTGGGAACGGGATGGGCTGGGTGAGGATGCCCATGTGGTAGCTGTGCTTCGACATCTTCTTCTGAATAAGGATCCACTCATCAGGTATCCCCTCAGACCCGCCATGGGAACTTAGGACTGAGCTCTGGGGACTAAGCTAAGGGGCTAAAGATTATTATCCCCCCACCCCCTTCCCCGTCAGTACACTCATCTGCCTCACTACTGTTTGGCCACGGTCCTGTTCATCAATACAGTGTGCTTGGTGCCCATTTTGCACTGGGCATAGCCACGTGTTAACTGTTATAGGGATATCCAGAGGAATGCGGAGACTGTCACCACTTTGGGGAATCCTCAGTCTGTTTGGGGTGGGTTGAAACCAGGGCACTCAAAAAATGTTCTCAGCACAGTCCAACCTGGGGGGGGTCTTCACATTTCCTTCTCTGGTTCCATCCCATTTCTCCTTTATTGTAGCAGCAGTGTTGGGAGTACTCAGTCCTGTCCTGAGCTCAGACCCTCTAGCACCTGCTCCTCTCATTCCATAGTTCACTGCCTCTGCTGGTTGTTGCTACAACAAGCTGCCCCCAGAACGTGCCCCCTGATGTGCAGATAGCATTTCCTCATGAGCTGGAGGTCCCCATGCTGTCAGAGGAGCATCGGCTCAGCATCCTGCAGGCACTAACTGCCCGCCTCCCTTTGGGCCAGGAAGTGAATCTAGCCCAGCTGGCAAGAAGGAGTGCAGTGAGTGCCAGGGAGGTTGGGGCAGGGGTAAGGGACCCAGGACCCCACACCTTCCCTGGTAAGGCATTCAGTCCCATAGCCCCACATATGAGGTGGCCTTTACTTCTGAACTGAAATGGGAAAACTCAGGGCATGGATGTAAAGGAGGTCAAAGCTCAGCTAGGCCTAGTCGTATAGAAACCAACGAGCCTCTGGATGAGAGAGGCGTTCTGGGGTGGCCTGGGCCACATTGAGGCAGATCCAGTTAAGCAGCTCTAGATCTGCTGCTCCCCATGGCTCCTAATTCTGGTGATGATGGAGCCAAGGAAAATGTACTTACTCATCTCCTTCACAGTGCATCTGAAAGGGAAGTGGGGGTGTGAGGTATGGAAGCAAGACATTCCACTTACCTCCCACGGCTCTCTTGTCCTTGTTCTCACTCATACCTTCCCCAGGGCTTTGTGCTGGGTGATCTCTGTGCCCTGTTGGCCTACAGCAGCCGAGCAGCCTGCGCCAGGATCCAGACAGGGTGAGGGGCAAAAGGAGTATGGAAAGGAGGAGGAGGCAAGAAGCTGGGAAGGTTGAGGAGAGAGGAGGGGCCTAAGACACTGGAGAGAGAGAGAGGCCCAGAGCCCTAGGAGTCCTGAGTCCTACCTTTTCTCCCCATTTGCCATTTCCTTGTTCAGTGTGATGGCTGCTGGCAGCTTGAGCGAGGAAGATGAGGGGGAACTCTGTACTGCTGGCTTTCCCATTCTGGCAGAGGACTTTGGGGTGGCGCTAGAACAGCTACAGATGGCTCACTCTCAGGCCATTGGGGCCCCCAAGGTAGGGGCTCCAGACTTTATTTTAAGAAGAAATTAGTTCTGTCTTTCATCCACAGTCAAAATGCTTCCAACCTCCTAACATCCACCCTCTAGATCCCAGCAGTGTCCTGGCAGGATGTGGGAGGGTTGCAGGACGTGAAGAGGGAGATCCTAGAAACGATTCAGCTCCCTCTGGAACACCCTGAGCTGCTGGACATGGGGCTGAGGCGCTCAGGCCTTTTGCTGTATGGGCCTCCAGGCACTGGAAAGACCCTTCTGGCAAAGGCTGTTGCCACTGAATGTAGCCTCACCTTCCTCAGGTAGGAACACGGGACAATAGATCTGGTGGGGAGGAGGGGAAGGGAGGACTCTAGGCTGGGGACTCGAATGAGGTAGGGCCAAGGAAGTATTGGGGAAGCCAACAGCTCATGTTCATCCTTCTTCCCAGTGTGAAAGGTCCTGAGCTCATCAATATGTATGTGGGCCAAAGTGAGGAGAACATTAGGGAAGGTGAGTGAGAGTTATAACCTCCCACCCTGTCCTGGCTCACTTCCTGCCAAGGCTGCTCCCTTCTAGTCCGTCTTCAAGGATCAGTTAAAGGGCAGGGTGATAAAGCACTGGGTTCAAGCCTGACTCTGCCACTGACTAGCTGTGTGACTTTGGGCAAGTCACTTCCTTTCTGATCTTCATATTCTTAGACTGCCAAATAAGAGGGTTGAACTAGATCTCTGGAGGACTCTTAAAAATTAAAAGTCTTTAATTCAGTGATCCTGTCCAGAAAATGAGGTTCTCAGGATCAGGTTTAGTGAGTTGTTAAGCTCCAGGCCCATCCCCACTGAGCCTCCACTTCAGGCCTTGGTTCTCCCAGTTTTCTAGCCTGTTGCCTTCCCTCCCTCTCATCCCCATTTCCTTCTTTTCAGTGTTCTCCAGGGCTAGAGCTGCTGCCCCATGCATCATTTTTTTTGATGAGTTGGATTCTTTGGCTCCAAGTCGGGGGCGAAGTGGGGACTCTGGTGGTGTGATGGACAGGTAGGTAATCCTGGACCAGGGCATGAAGCTGACTTCATGGGAGGCATTTAGGATGGGGTGGCAAAACGTCCTGCTCCAGAAGCCTCAGAAGGATTAGGTATATCACACTGTCAAGTGCTGGGACCACCAGTGGTCAGAGTGTAAGAGCAGAGGTCTCTTGGGTTCTTATAAAAGTAATATGGTGAAGAACTGAGAGAGAATGTGGACTGCAGATCACATAGAAGATCAAGGAACAGGGTTTAAGAGATGCCAGAAGGGCTAGAAATGGGGAGTGTGGGATGAGAGTAAGAGATTCATTGGACAAGAGCTGGAGCTATGGAGGAGTCAAACCTGAGGAGTGGGTGGGTTCTGGGCTAGGCTGCTCTCTGGCTAGCTCTCACCCATCTCTTCCTCTACCTTTAACCCATACAGGGTGGTCTCCCAGCTCCTGGCTGAACTCGATGGGCTTCACAGCAGCCAAGAAGTATTTGTGATCGGAGCTACCAACAGACCTGATCTCCTAGATGCTGCACTATTGCGCCCGGGCAGGTTTGTTCATATCTATCAACCATCTCTCTTTCTGAGAAACCTGATCTATTCCAATTAACTCCTCGTTTCCCATGATCATCTTGTTCTTCACTTCCTCTTAGGGCCAGGCTTACCTAGCATTGGTATCAGCTGCCCAGTGGGCAACGCCTACAGCCCACTAACCTCCCAGGAGCTCAGGCCTGGCCCATGAGGTTGGGGAATATAGCACCTGTTTGGTTGGGTTCCAAGGATTTATCTAGCTGAATATCCTACCCTGACCATTGCTCTCTCTGAAGGTTTGATAAGCTGGTGTTTGTGGGGCCGAGTGAAGACCGGGCTTCCCAGCTTCGGATTCTAAGTGCCATCACACGAAGGTATGACTGAGGGCATGTGGCTGGTTAGGGATCCTTCCCCAGCTTCTGGAGACCTATCTTTTCACATATGGCCTGTGTGTTTTGTTGCTTTGGAGAAAAAGTCAGTGGGAAGTGACAGTGATAATTGTTTTTTTTCAATATCAGTAAAACATTTAAAGAGTTGTGCTTGGCCAAGGTGGATAGGCATAGAGAAAGGGTGGAGGAAGAATCCTGGGGCCTCAGTGCCCGAGTGAGCCACTTTAGTAGTGGTATAATGGGAAGTGCTCTGATTTGGCATTAAAGGACCTGGATTTGAATTTCTGCTCTACTATTTAATGCTAGTCAGTGATGTCCCTTGGTGAGCCAAGGGTTAATTCCAGAAAAAGAATGCTTTCCAAAACCATTCCAGGTTCAAGCTCGAGCCCTCTGTGAACCTGGTGAGCATCCTGGACCGATGCCCAGCCCAGCTGACTGGTGCTGATTTGTACTCCCTCTGTACTGATGCAATGACAGCAGCACTTAAGCGAAGAGTCCAGGACATTGAAGATGGTGAGGAGAAGATCTCCCACACCCCTAGGTTCAGTGGGATTGAGGGAGAAGCCCACCAGGCAGGCTAAACCACAGCCTCAGAGTCCAAGCCATGAGCCTCAGCAGGCAGAAATGGCCATGGGAGACATCAGGGTCAGAAAACAGGAGGGAGTCACTAGATGTGGACCAAAGGAAAGATGACTGAGTCACCTGTTTTGAGGCTAAAAGCCATAAAGAGCCTGTAGCTGCTATCCTGGGGCACCATTGTGCCCAGAGATTGGAGGATGAGAAATGACATTTTGGAGGCTCTGTTTAACTGGAAGATGCTCCAGACAGAAGAGTTGGGGCCCCAGCCTTCCCCTGTTTTCAGGTCCTGCTTAGGCCTTAGTCTGGGGACTCTCTCCATGTTTCTCTGTGTCTGGAGTTCCTGATATTGACCTAGAGCTCTAAGGGCAGCTAAAATTCTAGTCCTTTCTACCTACCTCCCCCTCTGTCAGCTGTAGTTAAGAGGGGGAGCAAGACTTCCTTCCTTGACTTCCCTTTTCTTTCTCCTCCCCACCCCCAGGACTGGAGCCAGCTAATTCAGCGCTGTTTCTTACCATGGAAGACTTGGTCCAGGCTGCTACCCGGCTACAGCCGTCTGTCTCTGAGCAGGAGCTGCTCCGTTACAAGCACATCCAGCGCAAATTTGCAGCCTGCTAGGATCGCTTTGGGCTTTACCCCTATACCTCTCCACCAGCCCTGGCACAACATCAGTGGGCAGTGCAGACCAGTCTTCTTCAGGCCACCTAACCTGGAGAAACTTCTCTGCCCAGCTCTGTCACCTTGTTGTGGAGGGAGGACACTCGCCTAAGGGTGGGAAGACCAAATGCCAAACCAGAGATCTAAACTGAGAGGTCAGGGCTGCAGGGACCTGGGTAGGTGGGGGTCGTAGGATCTGACAGACAATCCTACTGTCCCAGGTTCATACTTTATAGTGTTTGCCCAGTTTTGGAGTTTGAGCTCAGATCTTGCCCCCATACGTTCCTGTTGAGTGACCAGTCATCATTCTGAGGCCTGGGTGAAGCATTCCTTCCCCAGTTTCTGGTCAGAAACCATAGAAACCATTTTTAGATATGGTCTATGTGTTTTGTTGCTTTGGAGAGTTCTTTGGTTGGAGAAAAAGTCAGTGGGAAGTGACAGTGATAGTTGTTTTTTTAAAATATCAGTAAAACATTTAAAAGATTTGTGCTTGACCAAGATGTATAGGCATAGAGAAAAGGTGGAGGAAGAATCCTGGGGACTCAGTCCTGAGGCTAGAAATGGTTTCATTATTACCATATATTCTTTACTATTCCAGCCAAAAATAAAAGTGTGTGCTGCCCTCTTCTGGTTTTATAGGAGTGAGGCAAGAGCTCAGGGATCCAAAGACCCTGGGAAATTGGGACCAATGGATGTTATCGTGTCAAGAATCAGAGGTGACAGTAAGAATCATAAAATTAATAGCTGAAAGAGACCCGAGAAATCTTGTCCAGCCTCCTTACTTTACAGATGAGGAAGCCAGGTCTTCAGAAAAAGTTAAGCAACTTGTCCAAAGTCCCATGCCAAGATTAAAACCCCTACACTGATTATTCCCAAGGCTCTCTCTTCTCTGTCCAGGGTGCAGGATGGGGTGCAGGCTTTGAGGGTCTGGAAGGGCTGGTGAGGGGCAGCCGAAAGATGTCTTAGTGGCCTAAGGGGAGGGAAAGGGCTTTCAAAACACAAACATGGAAACAGAAAAGGCACTAATTCTGTATTATTTGTCCCCAAACCAAAGGTGAGGCCCAGGGCACATTCTTTCCTCAGGACTCCACAAGCCTCCACTCCAGACTTTCCCTTGTAGGTTAACCCTGTTTATTAGAAGGACTCTGGTGGGTTTATGAAGTGCTTTTGGTGGTGGTTCAGCCAGTCTTCTTGAGCACGTGGATAAAGTAGCAGGGTGCAGAGGATTGGCCAGGCTTATAAGGTTTGAAATCTCCAAGGACACTGTGCTGGCACTGCCCCTGGAAGGCTTCCCGGAGAAGCTCCGTGAAGGGGGTCAGGCGGTGAGGATAGTACGAGAGACGGAACTTACTGCAACAGGACCAAAGGTGTAAACAGGCATGAGAAGCTAGAGAGACAGCAGGGGGAGCACAGGGGCAAAGGACATGGACGGGGATGCCTAGAAACCTTGGGAGAAGCAAAACCTGTGTCCAGGACTAGGGGAGCCCAGGCCTTCAACTTCACCCTCTCCCTTCTCTGAAAGAAGCCCGAGTACCTCAAGCCAGGGCTGCCATCCTGCCCAGCACTGGGCACTTGGACAGTATAATCCAGGGTCACCATGTGAGCCTTGTTGTTCACAGTCAGCACTGATGTAGTGATGTCCTTAGTCAGGTCACTCTGTGGACAGCAGAAAAGGGAGCTGTCAGTGCCCTGCACCCCAAGCCTCCTCATGCATAGTCCCTTCTAAAAGCTTCAACCTTGTTCATAGGTTCCTTTATAGAAATTCTTATCAATTACTCCCTTTGTATGTATTTCCTCTCTGCATTTCCTCGGATTCTGCCACCTCCTTCAAAATGATCCTTTTATGTTCATTCCCAGTGTATGCCCTTCACACTTTACAACCTCTCAGTTGTCCCCCAAGACCGGTCTGGGTCCCCCTTCTTCTTTGCTCTCTCCTTTGGTGATCTCTTTGCTCCAGTGGGCTCAATTTTTATCTCTGCAGATAATTCAAACACTGGTTGTTGACACTGAAGAGTCACCTCTCTCTGGCTTAGTTTGTTCATCTATAAAATGAAGGGGTTGGATTTGATGGCCTCTCTCGGCCCTTCTGGCTCTTAATCTGCCAGATTTGTATATCCATTCTTAGCCCGAATCACCAGCTCTCTTTTAGACATCTTGAAATGCATGTGCCACAGGCATCTCAAAAGAGCATGTCTAAAACAAAACTTGCCCCCTAAACCTCCCCCCTTTCTAGACTCCCTTATTAGTATTAAGGACCCAGTTAATTCTCCAGGTCAGCCAAGCTCCCGGCTTTGATGTCATCCTCAGCTCTCCACTCTCACCCCATAACGTCCGGTCTGTTGCATCTTGTTATTTCTGCCTTCTGCACAGCCACGACCTTAGTCCAGGACCACATCACCCATGACTGGATGACTGCAGTATCCTGGTTCATCTTCCTGCCTCATCTCTCCACTCAGCTGCCAAAGTGATTCTTTTAAAAGTATGGTTCTGGGGCAGCCAGATAGCACAGCGAGTAAGAGCACCGGCTCCAGTATCAGGATGACCTGGAGATCGAATCCCGGGCTCAGACACTTAGCACCCACCCAGAAACACCTGGCTGTGTAACCTTGAGCGAGTTACTTAACCTCAATTGCTTAGGGGCGGCCAGGTGGCTCAGTGAGTAAGAGCACCGGCTCCAGTGTCAGGATGACCTGGGGATCAAATCCGAGCTCAGATACTCAGCACCACACCCAAAAAAATAACTGGCTGTGTAACCTTGAGCAAGTTACTTAACCTCTATTGCTTTAAAAAAAAAAAAAAAGTATGGTTCTGACCATGTTACGCCCCTGCTTTGTGAGCACCTGTGGTTTCTGATTATCTCTAGTATCAGATATAAAGTTCTGTGGCAGCTGGATGGTGAAGTAGAAGGAGTGCCTGTCCTGGAGTCAGGAGGACCTAAATTCAAATCCAGCCTTACGTTTACTAGCTGCTGACCCTAGGCAAGTCACTGAACCCCAACTGCCTCAAAAAGAAGTTCTCTAGTTGGCATCTAAAGCATTTCATACTCCAGTCCCTTCCTGCTTTTCTGCTCTTCTTATACCTTATCCACCTCAACAAACTCTGCAGCCCAGCCTGTTGACTCAGATCCTTGATCCAACACACACTCAACCATCTCTGTACCTCTCTATTGGCTGGCCCCTTCACCTCAGCCTCTTAGCTCTCCTGGCTTCCCTCAGGACTGAGCTCACATCCCACTTTCTGCCAGCGGCCTTTCCCATTCCCCAGGTACTAGTGCCTTCCTCTCTCAGACTACTTTATGTCTGCTCTGTGTGTGTCTTGTCTGTACTGGTTGTCTTCTCCCATCGAATGTGAGCTCCCTGAGAATGAGCAGGGCAGGCTTTTCCTTTCTCTGTATCCTCAGTGCTTGGCACAATTCTTGGCACATTCGATAAACGTTTAACTGCCCCCCCCCCCCCCAGCTCCTCATTCCTTGTTGCACTGCTGCCTCCTAGGACTTGTGCCGCTCGACACCATACGCCCCTCCCCTCCTAGGAACCACACCTTATAATAAATGTTCTTGCCAGGTGGGGCACAGCCAGTGCTGAGGATGTGGTCATAGTTTCGGTGGTCAATAACCAGCAAGCCTCCAGGCCTCACCATACTTGCAATGTTCTTCAGGGCCAATTTATGCTCGCTCTGGTCACCTGAGCTCAGAACAAGGGGTGAAGGAATTCTCAGTGCTACAGCTCCTTCCTCTCTTCCCTGACCCACCTTTACTGGCCCTTTGGGCCTAGGACAGGAATGGGAATTATGTCTTGGCAAAAGACTGCCTGGGGAGAAGAGGAGCGTGGGTGCGTGTGTTTGTTTGTGTGTGGGTGGGTGTGTGTGGAGACCTGGACCATGGGGGAGAAGGGAAGGAATGCTATAACCCCATTTCTCACCTTTGCAGTCTGGCAAGTGGGCAAAACTGTTCCCTAGGCAAATAACAGCATCAAAGCCTCCCCCTGCTGGTAGGGGCACATCCTTTTTCAGGGTCAGCCAGTTGGCTTCTTCAATGACTGAGGGAATAGAGGAGTAGAGAATGGTACTATTTTCACGGAAACCAGAAATGCTCCATATCCCACCTTGACCAATAAACCTAAACCACAAGCTTTCCCCTGTAGTCCCAAAGAGAAGGCCAACAGCCACATGGGCTCCTTTGGGGGGGGGGGGGGAAACGGCGCTGGGATATGCAAGGATCCTACCAAAGGAATAAGGCATAGGTGTATTGGAACTCTTGACTGGCTGTTGTTAAATTTTCAGTGTAAACACATCTCAGAAATTGGCAAATGACAGGAATCTGGATTTGGGTTATTGTTTTATTGATTGTCTAGACTTATGAAAGTGATGGAGAAAATGCTAACAATGATTAAACTTAAAAGGGTATTGAGTGTAAGCTCCCGGAGCTTATCATAAACATTAGCGTACCCCTGGTCACTATTTAGGGACATAAAAGCAGAGGGCCCCCACAGGGAGGGTAGGGGCAGGCAGAGCCAGTAAGGAGGGATCTGAGGAAGACGGTTATGGCTGCTGAGCTCCCTTGGTCTATCCATTGGTCATTTGGTAGAGCAGTTACACCGTCACCCCTTTGTTTCCCATTCTCAGACCCTACCACCTGTTTCCCCCTGCTATTTAAGTCTATTCCTCTGGGGGGAGTCAGGGAGCTACTTTGCCATGGAAGAAGGCAAACAAGCACCATCCCCTTCATTATTTCCTCTACCCTAGGGTCCAGGTCTCTACCCACCTCCCCCTTCCCTACTGGTTCTCATAGGGCTGTCACACCTGTAGGAAGCAGATAGTTGTGACTGCTCACTGTCCTCTGCCCCATGAGAAGCTGCCTGACCCTTTGGGCTTTAGTCCTTACATCTGACCATCCCTGGTCAAAGAGGACAAAAATAATACCTCCCTACATCTGTGTAGCACTTTCCATGTCATTGTTTTCTCATTCGGTCCCTCTAACAGTCGTACAAAGCATGCAAGGCAGTGATTAGTAGTGACTTGGCAGATGAGGAAACTGAGGCTCAAAGATTGAGAGATTTGTCCCAATGTCAGAGCTGAGTAAATGGAGGATTAAAAGCAAATCATGCTGGTGCCCCCAAAGCAGGGAGGAGAGGCATGGCTGAACTTAGGGACCCAAACCTCAGGGAAAATGAAGAGGGCTGGAGAAGAATCAAGGGCTAAAGGCAAGGGACAGGTTCCTGTGGTTTGCCTCAAGAAGATTTGACTTTGAAATCAACCATGGAAAGAGACATCAAACCCTTAGGTCCCTGACCTTAGAGACGAGAGCCCCTGAAGAGAAGCTACAGTGAGGAGAAAAATAGAAACCAAACAAGAACAAAATTAAGACATGAATTAGGGGCAGAAAAGGTAGAGAACAGGAAGAAGCCAAAAATACTTCCTTGCAGACTCAGCATGTTAAGAGCTCGAAGGAAAATTAGATCATTTGGTGGTAGAATTTGGGGTTAGAGGTGGCAGGGATCTTGGAAGCCATCAATGAGGTCCCACCCTCTCATTTTACAGGGAGGGAAGTGAGGCACATAAAGATTCAGGCGTGGGGGGCCTGGCAGCCTCGAGGCCCTCAGGTGCAGTCTTGACCAAGTCCAGGTTTTACAGAACAAATCCTTTTATGAAGTAGGTTTGTAGATAGTCAAAGGGCCACACTTGAGGACGTAGAGGGCCATGAGGCCTCAAGGCTGCAGGCTTCCCAGCCCTGGGGGATTTTCAGGATTACAAAGCTAGTAAGAGCCTGAGGCAGGACTGCAACCCCAGCCTTCCTCACCAAATGCACCACACTCACCGAGCTGCTCCACCATTCTACCCACTCCCACACCATCATTTTTACAAAGGAAGAAGCTAAGGCCCAGACAGAAGTAACTTGCTCCAAATCACACAGCAAGTAATGGCAGAACCAGGTCTAGAACTCAGGTCCTCTGACACCTAGTTCAGTGTATATTTCAGAGGACAGTATATGAGGGATGCTGGTCCTCAGTATGGCCCCTCTGTTCTTATACCAAGATCGTCACCTGGTGCCACATACCCCACTTGTCAAAGGCTTCCTCATAACGACGGTTCCATCGTTCTTTCAGGGCATACTTGAGCATCTTGTCACTGGCATCCACACTGGTCACTTTGAAGCCCTCTTCAACTAGCATGATGGAGTCTACCCTGTGCCAGGTCCAGCAGGCAATGACAGAATGAGGGGAGGAGGAGGAATGGAAGATGGGGAGAATGAGGACAAGATGGATTAGAAGGTGGAAAGTTAGAGGGAGAGGAAAAAGGGTAGCAAGGAGTAATGGAGACAAAGCAGGGTTTAGGAAGAGTAGGGACAGGAAGGACATTTTTGGAATGGGGGCTGGGACTAGGAAGATCAGAATGAGGAACCCAATACTTGTGAATGAGTTACCCCTGACACTGACCCGCCCCCCCCAAACATAGACAACACGCTTTTAACTCTCTGAATTAAAAAAACCTCAGAATTGTAAGGGAATGCAGAAGTTATCCAACTTAACCCATACCCAAAGCATGACTCCTCTTTATAGTAATTCCAAATGACCATCCTGCACATTTCAAGTACTCAAGTGACTTCCTTTCTCACAACCACCAGAGAGAGAGCCCATTTTACTTTGGAAAGATCTGACACCTTTCTAGTCTGTTTCCCACCATGCCCTCACTTCCAGCTCACCCCATTTCCCTCTTATGTGCACCCCCACAATTCATGCTTATTTCACGTACAATCCATATCCAATTTTGCCACCCCCATCCCCAGTTTTCCCTGTTCCCATTCCCAAAGATATATATATATATACATATATATATATATATATGTGTGTGTGTGTGTGTATATATATATCTTCCAGTTAGAGATCTACCTAATTCCTGGAGACTCTTTCTGCCTGGGCAGGTACCTGCTTTTTCCACCCAGCTCCCCTCTGCCTCAGGAGCATTCTGATTTGGCCTGTCCTCCATACCTTTTTGCCTAAAAGCCCTGTAGTCCAACCCTACCTCCTGTCCTATCCTTCCCCCAGCTTTACCCAGTGCCACAAGCCACGTCGAGCACATGTTGGCAGCCGTGTTGATGCAACAGCCCCAGGAGCCAGGCCTTGTATTCAGCTGTACGACTTCGGGTATCTCCTACGTACAGCTGCCAGACTCGGGCTGCCTCGCCATCCGCATATTGGTCTGGAAGCCCCTCAGCTGCCACTCCCAGGGAGCGGGTCCTATATACACTGTCCACCATCCTCTCAGTTCCATCTGGCGCTTCAGCCACCTGCCGAAATACTTTTAAGGCTGCCCTGACTCTTTCTGCCCAGTCTGCCTAACCTGTCCAATGGCAGGTAAGATCCAGGACACACCCCCTTCTGCTCTTCTCCCGGAGCCAGGAACCAGCTGTTCCTGACCTCGCAGACCCTGTGAATGGCCTTCCTTCTACCCCACCTCCCTAACCCCTAGCAAGAGAGGGGCATGTCAATGTAGGAGATTTCCCCTCCAACTCGATTCCAGGTATCCAACAGGAAGAGAAACTGCTCACCCTGGGCTTCTGGGAACCAAGGATGGGATAAGGAAAGGCAACAAGTAACTCTCCAAAACCTAAGCTAGGATCAAGCTGTGTGTTTCAGGGGGTAACTTTTTTTGGTCTTTGTCCACTTAAGGCATCAGGCATGAAGCAGAAACACAGATAAGAGATTGGGGGCAGGGGTAAATGGATTAATGAACTGGAGTTAGGTCAGGTCATAGTATCCTATCTCCAGTTCACCTCACAACTCTTCCCCTCCCTCCCCATGTACCCCCATACTTGGAGCTAGTTATTACGAAGAGCAATTAGTCCAATTCCTTCTATGTCTAACACAGCAAACCAGCTCCTAGCTTCTGCCTTCTATGGAGCACATGTGAACTGGGCTTGAGATGGGGGGTGGGAGGGATTGGCATGGAACCAGCCTATCATCTTTAGAACACTGGACTTGGAGTGAGCAGAACTGACTTCAAGTCTTGGCTTCAACATTATTTTAAAAAAATTTGGTGGGAGATACATTAGTGGGTGGGGTAGGCGGAGGCAACGGAGCTCAAACGCTCAGTGGGCAAGGGTAGCAGGGCTTGCAACAGAGACAGAACAACCATTGTGTTACTAAAGATCCCAGGATGTGGAGGGAAGGCAGGGCAGGGGTCAGAGAGCATGTTAGGCGTGTGGGGGAGGAGAAAGGGCCCCTGCCTGCTTAAACACCAAAGGAACAGTGATAGCCTAGCTGTTGAGGGGAAAGGTTCAGGGCCACACTGGAGTCAAACTCCTTGCTACTACACAGGATTGGGCAGCCTGGCTGCCACCCCAGAAAGAGGCCAAACCTCTGCCTAAGAAATCAATGAAATAAATTCTGGATATACAGGGATGGGCTCTCTCTCTCTAAAGCTTTTGCGTAGGCCAGTTTGGTCTAGTGAAATTCTGAGAGGGAAAGTATCAGATGCTGGCAAGAGAAACAGGTTAAAGGGCAAAGGTGACCTGTTTACATTGTGCCCAGCCTCAGTCCCCTCCCTACTTTACCCTAAATTCTGTTCCAAGTATCAGCCATGGGTATCTAGAAGAGGGTAAACTCCACCCCCATGGGGAAATTGAGCCAGTTTTGGTCAATTTTAGAAAAAGGTCTACTTTGGGTCCCACCTGACCTTGGATGTGAGAGTAGGTAGGGGCAGGGCCCTGACAAAAGTAATCTCTAAGGGCCAGGTTCTGCTTTTCTAGTCTGTGGCAGAAAAGTCCAGACCAGAGAAGACAAAAAGCTTGCAATTCTCAAGGCCAAGGCTGACTTAACTCCTCCTCAGATAAGAGAAAGTGTCTGGATGCTGGGGCTTCTGAGTTCACAAACCCACTCCACCACAGTCAGAGGCCTCTTAGCAATGCCCATTTGTTGGCCAGTGGATCTGGACTTAGGCTGGATGGTGACAGGACAAAGTAAGGTCCCTTTCAGCTCTAAATTTGAGAAAAGAACTGCAGCAAGTCCCTCAGTATTCCTCATCCTAGGTGATGGCTGCTTCCTTTTTAAAGAGGTGAGGAAGAAATCAAACCAGTGCCACAACTATACCCTATACCGCCAGTGCCAGGTGTTGGAGCCCTGGGCCTGGCTGCTCCTGGTCCTGCCTTCAGGACTAGCAGTGTAAGGACAAAAAGGGCCCCATTCACCTCCCCTAACTTCAGAGGGCATCACGTAAGGAGCAGGTGCTGGGTGGGGGAGGAGAGGGAGTCCTACATGGTGAGTTCAAAAGGAAAAGAAAAAAATGAGGGGGGAGGGGGAGGGGAGGGGAGGGGCAGGGAACAAAGTTCAATGGCAAGGAGTAACCCTGAGGAGGGGGAGCAGTAAACACATTACACAAAACCTGGAATCACAAAGGAGGGACTAGGGAGCAGGATGGGGGTGAACAGCTTAATAAAGATGTCCAATGGAGGT
Organism: Petaurus breviceps papuanus; assembly: GCF_028583685.1. NCBI lineage: Eukaryota > Metazoa > Chordata > Mammalia > Diprotodontia > Petauridae > Petaurus > Petaurus breviceps. The sequence goes on from NW_027187316.1 coordinate 9,194,217, forward strand.
GACCAAGCAGAAGGGAGAAACAGGAACAAAGGAGCCTGGGGCCAGGGGCTCTGGAAGACTATCAAATTCTAGAGCAGAAAAGGAAAGGGCTCCAGGAAGTCGAGTGGGAACAAAGACAGCTGTCCTTTTGGCTATTACTCCAGAACAGGGTGTTTAAAAATGTCCTTGCCGTAGTCACTTTTCAAGGCTCAGCTATATCAGGATAGGGGCTGATGTAAAGTTGAAGGTAGATGAAAAAAATCTCCATCCTACCAGGTTAAAATGGGACCACCCAGAGCCCTCCTCCCTGATGCCTACTCCAGTGTTCTCTACCTCCCCCTTGCACAATCTCCCCCCCCCCCACTTTTAGGCTTCCCAGCATTCCCTCTCTGCTTTTGCGCTTCCATATTAGCTTTCAAGAACCCCCCAAAATAAGTGGGAAATCAAAGGCCAAAAAGGGTTCACTACCCTCTCTGCACCATCCTTATGCCAAATCCCATGAATTCTGAGTAGAAGAATGGGAGGAAAGCCAGTTGAGAGGCACAGAAAGGGGGATTAGGACACTGAATAAAAAGGCCAAATATTTTTTACTCTGCACATTGTGCAGTAAAATGGATTGGGGAGGGGTAGAGACTGGGCGTCACATGGCTGTGGGGGGGGCAAGAGCCCTGGGGAAGACAGCCTCAACCAGGGCTGGAGCAAGGAAGGCCTTCCTGGTAGGACTGGGTCCAGGAGAGAAGCGTTTCTGATATAAGGGGAGTGGTGTTACTGAACCACCCCCACTGGAAGAAAGTGGGGGTGCACCCATGGGATGATGAGGGATGGAGTCCTCCCTGAGGGCTCAGCAATGCTCAGACCCATCCCTCGAAGGTTTACAATGCAGTTTTTAGCTCTAGGGCCACCACACAGCTCTTCTTCCAAGCTTAGGGGAGAAGCGGCTGCCAGGAAAAGGAAAAGGAAGGGCAGGCTCTGTAATCCTCAGCAAGACAAGGGCACAGCATGGGGTGCAGTGAACCCCCAGAGCTGGGGAATCCATCCTTGTCTGCCAGAGGCACAAAAGAAAACAGAGTCTCCCTCAGCCAAGGGCTTCCCTCTGTACCCCTGGGACAGCAGATGGGGTGCTTGGTTGGATTCTACAGTTCATCGGTGGGGCTGTGTGTGAGAGGGGTGGCTTTCTGGACACCCTCATCTTCCTCAGGATGAGGGTCCTCATCTAGGCTTCTTGGATCCTTCCTCTGCTTGCTGTTCTTCTTGTTGGACACCTTGCCTTTGCTCCCCTTTTTCTTGGCTTTCTTCCCTCCCAGGGCTGCTGTGTCCCCTTTCTTGCTGATCCATTGTTCAGTCAAGCAACCTGGTGAGAGGAGAGGGGAAGGGACAGAATGCTTAGACAACCAGCAACAGCCAGGAGTTTATCTGCCAAGTACCTGATGGGCAACAACTTGTTGGCTGGGGCCTACTGTACTAAGGCTTAGGAGAGGATGCTGAGGAAAGGGAGCATGCACAGGGATACAAGGGACAACCTTGTATTCATTCAGTAGGCATGCATCTGCAGGCAGAAGAGAGGTGGGTTCCAATCCCAGCTCCAATATTCATTAACTGTGTGATGCTGCGCAATTTACTTAATCTCTCTAAGCCTCAGTTTCCTTATATATAAAATGGGGAAAACGATACTTCCATGACTTAAAGCATTCTGATCAACCGTGATTTGAGAGCATGATTTCAAAGCCTGACCCTCATCATGCTACAGACCTTGTACTGGGGTGGTAATGGACTAATATGTGGAACAGGACACATTCTTAGGCTCAGCCAACACATCCATGTTTGGACAGATTTTGCTTGACCGTGCTTATTTGTTACAAGAGTTTGGGGGTTTGGGGTTTGTTTGTTTTTTTCCAGTGGGAGGAAGGGCAGAACAGAGAAAAAAATGAATTCCTGATAAATGACCTCCCCCCACACCAAAATTTACTTTTAAAAATATTTTCACTCTCTCCCTTTCTGGATAGTGAGAAAGGCATTTTGCAAAGAATAATGAATAAAAAGTAAGTCCCTTAAAGGCCATAATTGTTTTTCATTTTGTCTTTGTATCCTTGGTACAGTGTCTTACATGTGGTAATTTGCTGGATGAACAAAAAAGTGCCACATACATGTGAGCTCTGATGGTTTCAACTTGGGCCTTTGCCTCCAATGCCCACTACCCAGCAGCCTAGACACCCATGCTTTGTTTGGGTCACAAGGTAAACCCATCTGGTATCTACTTTGTAAATATTCTGAATCTTTTTCAAAGCTATGTGGAACTGCAGCCTCCCCAAATAATCAAGCCTCTCCCCCCCATCCCCCAAGATCAGATCTCTATTATTTGAGATCTCTGCCCCATCCCTATTTTCCCAGGGTTCACCAAACCCAGGTCTTCCATCAGGGGTAACTGACCTGAGTCCCCCCAAGCCCCACCCCCAGCTCACACTCACTTGTATCTTTCCCCTTTAACACATGATTGGCGCAAAGAAATGAGGTTAAGTCCTCTTCCTGGTGGTTTCGATACCAGTCCTCAATCACTTCCTCAAATTCCTCCACCAGCACATCGCACTAAGGTGGAAGCCAACAGAGACACAAAATGTAGAATGTCACACCTGGAAGGGTCCTCACAAATCAGCTAGTCCAATACCTTCACTTTTATAAAGAAGGAAACCAAGGCCTCTCTGAGAGGCTCAGGAAGGGATGCTGACATTATAAACCAATACCTCTACCGAATCCACTTGAAATCTCTGTTGGCAGGACAAATTAAGGTATTTTCTAGGGAGGTTCATACTTCAAATCAGCATGGACCCCTGCTCCTGATGTGGAAGAGGGCCTCACTGATAGAGACAGCACCAAGGGGCATGGGGACTTGGGAACTCATGCCCTGTCTTTTTCCCAGGACATAGACCAAGTTCATCTCTGGGCACTATCTTGCTGTGATGGCATCAAATTTAATAATCTGATTCCACACTTATTCGGTTTTATGTGCAGTGCACTGTGCTAGGTTCTTGGAGAGATACAAAAATTAAAGGGAGTAGGGGAATCATGAACAAATAAGTAGGCAGTGAAGTGAAAAAAGGACAAATCCAAACAAAATCCTCTGTGAAAATTTGCAGAAGAGGAGGGAATGACACCAAGAATAGGTGGGTGAGCTCGTTGGGCACATACCTGCTTCTTGAGGTCAGCTACCTCAGCTGAAGTCTCATTCCACAGTTCATAGGGTATGTCCATCACCACCTTCACCCCCTTGTGGACTAGATTGTGGAGTGTTTCAAAAGTCTCAGACATGCCCTAAGAAGAGGAAATATAAGGGTATCTGCCCACCTGCCCTTCTCAACTTTTGTAGGTGCCAGAAAAGAGCTACCAGATAAAGGTAATAGATATTTATATGTCAAGCTACAGGTTCCACAAAATCACAGCATCTCAGAGTTGCTGGGGCCTCTGAGAGCATCTAATCTTGCACATACCTGTACAGCAACCCCTCAGCAGCAGTGCCAACAGGGCCTTTCACATTCAACCTCTTGAATTTCACATTCAATCTTGCTGCTGGCCTTGACTTTGGCCTTCCTCCTTTGCTCCTGCTCAGCAACCATGACTTCTTACCCCTATCTTCACTCTCTAGCCTCAATCCAAACTCCTCAGTCAAAGGCTGCCCTTCTTATTCCCCAAACTTCTTGCTGATATTTCCTCAGTGTCCCCTTTCTCACTTGAAACCTCACCAATTCTGAAGAACTCTAAAAGTCTGGAAGCTGGCATAATTTCCCACCACCAGCAGGTAGTTTTGACCATTTCTGCCACTGGGGCTTCAGGAATGTTGATTGGCATTGTCGGGCCCCAAAGCCTCCCATATAATTTGTTGGGAATATCCCTAATGTCAGTCAGTGAAAAGAAAACAAACCTCTTCTATGAAAGGTGGGATTAAGAGGGTTAAACAGAGAGTACAAATAGAAACTGATAAAGAGCAGAGCAGATAGGGGTCAGCTTCAGGAAATGAGACCTCCCAAGGTTTGTGCTTCAAATCACACCCACACAGATGCACAAAGACACACACACACACACACACACACACTGAAGGACATGATACCAACCTTAGCAAACCGATTGCTGCCACTCCTTTCCTTATGCAAGCTATAGTCTAGAAGTCTCTTGCAGATGGTCTCAGTTACTTCAATTAAACGAAGATCCCTGAAAAAATACCAACACAAAGGGTACTGATCTCCCCACCCACTTACAGCTTACCCCTGCTGCTGCCACCAGAGGAATGGGGACAGGTTCTTCCTGCCTGGGAGACCACAGAATCATAGAATGCCAGAGCCAGAAGGAGCCTTAGAGAGACCATCTAGGCAAACCCGCTCCTTTTATAGATAAGGAAACTGAGGCCCAAAGAAGGGAAATGACTTGCTCAAGGTTAAACAACTGGTTAGTGGCAGAACCAGAACCAAAACTCAACTCTCTGAACTTGTAAGTCAATGTTCTTTCCATTCCATCATGTGATCTTGTGTGCCATTGTTTTCTCCTGGGAGATGCGAGGGGTTCAGAGAGAAAACTCCAAGTCTCCATCATCTCTACAAAGACTAAGGCAGGTTTATGTACCCACTGCTCACTTACGATTTGGTGTATTTGACTCTGGAGGCTTTCTGGTCTAGGATGCCATAGCCGGTATCAATCACTTCCTTGGTCTTGCCTGTCTCCTCAAAAGCTGACTTCAGTTCCACGGCTACATACTTGCACACTAGGAGAAAGAGACAGAGCACAAGTGGGTGAATGGATGCCACTGCCCAGAGTACTCCCCAGCTAAAGCAAACCCAAGACTATTCCGTCTCCACCACTCCTGGAAACAAGCTGACTCCTCTGACGATTCAAAGGGAGCTGGTTCTAGACTCTGATGGAGTACATCACATCCTCATCTTCTGACATTTTCCAAGTTCCCTTCAGTGCCTATCTAATATTTCTTGTTATTTTCTTGCTCCAGTCAAGCAAATTTGTTGCCTGTCTCCCACATAATTTGTTTGTTCCAACCTTCTTTTTGATGAAAACACCATTCCCCCAGCCTAAAACACCTTCTTGCTCATGCTACCCAATCCACATTCAGTGTCTTCTTCAAAACCCCTAGTCTCCAGAAAACCCTTTCTTTGGATTAACCTACTAGATTCTCACTTTGCCATTATATCAATTACTAAAGAGATTTTCCTAAAGGGCAGATCTGACTATCCCCTTCTCAATCAACTCCTGTGGCTCTCTATGACTATTTGGCATTTAAAGTTCTTCACAATCTGCGCCTCCTCCTCCTACCACCTTTCCTGCCTTATTCTACATTATTCCCCTCCATGCATTCTATAGTCCAATCATCCCAGCCTTCTGGCTATTCCTCTTATAAGACACTCCATATCTTATTTCTATGCCCTGACACTCAGCTGTCCCAGGGCCTGGAATGTTCTTGTGCCAGAAGCATTCCTATCCTCACCCCCTTCTCTTGGGACCCCTGGTTTCTTCCAAAACTCAGCTCCAGTATCACCTTCTGGATAAAGTCCTTTCTTGTCTTCCTGGCTGCTACTATTCCCGATTAGGTTACCAATTACATGTTTTACATATAGTTATATATGAACATGTTGCTTTCCCCATTTGAATGGAAACTCCTAGAGAGTGGGGGTTTTGCCTTTTCTTTCTCCTCTTTTTCCTTCCTTCCTGCCACATAGTGGGAGTTTAATAAATGGTTATTGATTTTCTGATTGATTATTCAGGGTCCCTTCAACACCGAAGTATTCAATATGAATCTCTTCATTTGGCCTCACTTGCATGCTGCTTTTTAAATATCTTGGCTATTGTCTCATGTCTCCTCCTCCTCTCCAGGCTATAATGGCCTTTATTTTCTATTTCTTTCTATCTTTTTCATTGTGACCATTATATAATAGGTATTCAATAAGTAATAAATATTGTTGATAGGAGGGCAAAATGACTTAACATTTAGTTCTGGGCTAACCAGGTCCTCACGTACTCTTTAACACAATATGGCCTTGAGCCTAAGCCTCATTATAATTAAAATACCAGTGGCAAAGGTTGGTGGGAAACCAATTTACCAGTGACAAGTAATGTGCCCTGGAAAGTCATGATATTTTCTATCATCTGCATTAACTAATGGCCTTGAGACTCTATCGAGGGACATAAAGAAGTGACTCGAGTAATTTCATCAAATAAGCTGGTTCTCTGAGAGTCTGAATTTAAATTACAGCTCACCTCCCTTGTTCTCCATTCCGTGCCATCTGCTGTCTACTTTCCTACATTCCTCAACTTGATCCCTCCACTCCAGGAAAGCACATCATCTTTCTGGCTTCTCTGCCCCCTTCTCCCACGCCCTCTGTGTGAATTCTGCAAGGCCTGAGGGTTTGGAATACCCTCCTACTATACCACCCATCCAACCATAAGCCATCTCCTCAACTCCTCCAAACTTCACCACCTAAGGAGCCCCTCTGGGGATCCCACCCAGAACCTCTAGGGAGGCCTGTGGCATGGAACCCAGAAACTCATGGCCATCCGTTCACCCACCCACACCCTTCCTGGGCAGCTGCACAGCCCTCCCATGTGCTGAGGCCTGTCTCTCTCTCAGGCTACTGGGCCAGAAGCCCAGCTCTGTTGGCCAGGCACAATAAACACTTATAGAAGAGTATAAAATTATTATTAACAATAGCATAGTAAGGAGAAGCCTGAGGGCTGGAATTTGCCAAATCAACGTGGAGCTCTAACCATCTTTGTTAAATCATCTATAAAATGAGGAGGGTGGATAATAACAACCAATGCCATCTACCAAATAAAAGCATACCCTCCTCCATTCTGGTATTCTAGGCCCTCCACAATCTGGCTCCAACCTACCTTTCCAGCCTTATACTACCCCTCTTCTCATTGTGTAGTCTATATTCCAGCCAAACTCAGCTACTCCTCCTCCTCCTCAATTCCCATCAGACCCCTTCTCATCTCCCTGCCTCTGCTTACACCAGTGATGTCAAACTCAAATAGAAATTAATCCCTGAGGTCTTAGAAGACCATAAATAAACACTACCTATGTTTTATGGTATTCTTATTTATTTTGTTAAGCACCTTTTGTTTGACACCTCTGGCTTACACCATGCCCTCGCTGTGCCTGCAATGGACTCTACCTCTCCCCTATTTCCATGTATTTAAGTGTCTTCTTACCTTCAAGGTTCAGTTCTGAGGTCATCCCTACCCCAATTCTGCTCCTCCGGATGTCTTTGCCTAGACTCCTCTTCATACTTCTCTCACTTGCTCTGTTTCATCCTTATTTTAAACACTCCCTTCTCCCTATCAGATTTTAAACTCTTCGAGAACAGTATCTGTGTCCTGTCTATCTTTGTATCCACTTAACAATAAACATTCGCTGAACTTTAAAATTAGCCTCTATTTGTAAAGGAAAAGGTTTACAAAATACTTTTACATACACTGTCTCATCTAACCCTTATACCAATACTGTTGGTAAGCAGGGTTACAGTCTTAGCTCCATCTTACAAATGAAGAAACTAAGGCTCAGAGAGGTAAACTGATTTACTTCTCAGAACATATCAATCACTTAATCCCAGGCCTTCTAATTTCTGATCCAGTATTCTTTCTCGTATATTCACTTTTAGCTCTAAAATGCTTGGATTCTCCTGGTCTGACCTCATTCTTAGACCATGAACTAAAGTGAGAGTTAAAGAAAAAAAGGAAACTGCCCTTGGGGCCCCTTGGTTTCAGGATAAGACAAAAAAAGAGTGGGAAGAGGAAGTGAAACCACTCAGGGCCAGTAGAGGGAGGTGGGGCAGACAGAGGGATCCGTGACCCTACACAGTGGGTTTGGGGGGAGGGGACAGCAAAATCAAGTAAAATGAGATATTCTGAGTTGGGATGGGGGGAAGGGAAGGAAACAAGTGAGAGCCTGAACTATATGATCTCTGCGGACAGTGAGATTGTCTCATGCATCCCTGGGATCTAACATGGTATTCTAAACACTTAATAAACGTCTAAGTAGTGGGAGTGAAATTCTCAATTCATCAAATTTTCATTAGATGCCTACTATGTACCAGGAGCTGTCCTCAGCACTGGGATACATAGATAAAAATATGCCCTCAAAATGTTTCCTATCTAATATGTACACAGATAACCATGCTCAATGGTAGAATGTGCTATAAAGTAAATCAAGTGAATATCAGAGCTGTAAGGGATGAGCCAGATGATCCTTTCATTTTATTTGTGAGGAAAATGAGACCCAGAGGAGTCAAGTGAACTTTCTAGGGTCACCTGGCCAGTAATCAGTAGTGTGGGGACTTGAGCCCATGTCTGGAGGAATCAGGGAAGATTTCCTAGAATAACTGATCACCAAAGTGATATCAAAGTAGACAGTCAGCTAGCTTTTAGAACACACTTTCCAACTCTTCTCCTCTCACTATTATTATTAATAATGATAGCTAATACTTACAAAGCACTTACGTGCCAGACACTGTGCTAAAAGTTTTATGATTATTGTCTCATTTGATCCTTACAACAACCCTGAGAGGTAGGTGCTATTATTATTTCTCTTTTACAGATGGGGAAACGGAGGCAGACAGTGGTTAGGTGACTTGCCCAGGGTCACACAACTAGTGTCTGGGGCATGATGTGAATTCAGGTCTTAACTATCCAAGAAGGGTTCTACCCACTGCTACCTGGCTGCCTCACTGCCATCCCCTTTTTTCCTATCTTCCCAGAAACATTTTTAAAAAAACAGCCTTTAAATTCTGTCCTTCATTCCTGTCACCCATTTTCTTTCCCACCCTCCCATCTACAGCTAGTACTGATATAATGCTTTAAGTTTTGCAAAGATCTTTATAAACATTATCTCATTTGATTCTTACAACAACCCTGGGAGATAGGTGCTATTATTAACCCCACTTTCCTGAAGAGGAAACTGAGGCAAAGGTTAAATGACATGCCCAGAGTCACATGACTACTGAGTGTCAGGGACACAATTTGAACTCAGGCCTTCCGGACTGTAAGTCTAGGGTACCACCTAGTGCTTTTCCTTTTCTGCCTTTGCCCTTATCCATTTATTTTCTCCTTATTCGGATGAACTGTCATTAATTAAGCGCCTACTAAGTGCCGGTACTAACCTCACTTGTCCACCCCATGCCCCTTCTCCAATCTATATCCTCCCTTTTGCCTCCTAGCACAGCCCCCTTCCCTAAGTCCATGCCCCGCCCCCTCCTCTAAGTCCCGCCCCTCACCAACAGGCCCCGCCCCTTCCCTTCAGGCCCCGCCTCCGCCCCTACATTAGGCTCAGCTTCTTCCTCCTCACATTCCTTTCCCCCCCACCCCATCCCGACCCCACCCCCCTCACCCTCGCACTTGCTGGGCAGTCGGACCCAATCGGTCTCCTCAGCCGAAGCGCCCAACTCGGAGGGCGGGAGCAGGAGCAGCAGCAGCAGCAGCAGCAGGAGGAGGAGGAAGAGGCGGTGGGGCCGGGACCGGGGCGCTGGCAGCAGCGGCGGCGGCAGCGGCCGCTCCATGGCCGGGCCGGGCCGGCACTTCCTTCCCCCCCACCGTGCGGCCGCTTCCTGGAGCCACTTCCGGGACTGCACACGTGCCTGGGCGTCACCACGGCAACGGCGAGCCCCTCACTCTTCTTCCTTCCC
>NW_027187316.1:9203876-9249712 GCF_028583685.1 Petaurus breviceps papuanus
GGGGAGGAGATGCATTGGGCCCCTAGGGAGGGGTGAGAAGGTGGGAATAGTAATAAGAACTGACATTTATACGGTACTTAAAGGATTGAAAAGCGTTTTATTTGTATTGTAAATCAACCAGCTGGCATTTATTAAGTGCCTCCTATGTGCCAGGCTTTGCCGGGTTGTTGGGGATACAAAGACATAAATGAATTACTCCCTGCCCTCAAGGAGCTTACATTCTAGAGAAACGTGTGCACACACACTACATGGAATGTACACGTGTGTATGTGTGTGTATATATGCAAGTATACATATATCTATACCATACATATATGTGTTTATGTAGATACATATATATGGGTGTAGATACAAAATAGATCCAGATTCATCTGATTCATCCAGATTCAATTCATTTAATTGTTAGGGGATATATATGTGTATGGATATGTACACATTATAATATATAATATAATACATTACTTTGTGAGAAAAAGAAAGAACATGCAAGGTAATTGTTGGGAGATGTATATATGAGGATTGTATATGTGTATATATATTATGTTTACTGGCTGAAATAGAGATAGACAACAGAAACAAGCTGAATATCTGAGGAGGGCTTAGAATGACCCAAGTCCTCATATATATGTCAGTCAGTAAATATAATAAATTTATTCGGCTCCTACTATGTGCTAAGTGCTTGAGGTACAAAGAAAGGCAAAAGAATTTTCCATCCTTAAGGAACTCACAGTCTAATGAGGGAGATAATATGGAAACAGCTATGGTCAGATAAGCTTTATACTAGATAAACTGGAGATAATCAGCAGAGGGAAGCATTGGAATTGAGGGGAATTGGGAAAGGCTTCACTGTAGAAGGTGGGATTTAGCTGGGACTTCAGGGAAACCTAGAAGTAGAAATTATCATCATTATCACTAATATCTTCTGTTATCCTGTGGAAGGTAGTGAGTGCTTCACTTGAGTCTTGAAGGAGACTAGAGTTTCTAAGAGATGAAGCCAAGGAGCGAGTCCATTCTAGGCCCTGGGTGATAGCAGGAAGATTGAGAATGGAGTGCTGTATAGGAGGAAAAGTAGAAAGGCCAGTTTGCCTGGGCCATAGGGAGTGTGAAAGAGAATAACGTATAACAAGGCATCAACCCTCCTGGGTTGTAGAGGGCTTTCAAACTCTGTAACCAGAGTTTACATTTAATCCTAAGGTTGGTAAGAAGCTCTTGAAATTTGTTGAAAAGGAGAGTCATCATCAGAACTGTGCTTTAGGAAAACCATGGCGGCAGCTATGTGGAGGTTGGAGAAATTTGAGGCAAGGAGACCAATAAGGATGTCACTGCAGTACTCCAAGTAGAATGTAGGGAGGACCTTAAAGACAATGATGGCCTTCTTGGGGTAGGGGTTAGGGGAGAGATGGGGAGAAAATCTGGCACTCAAAATCTCATGGAAATGAATGTTGAAAACTAAAAATAAATTCTAGAAGAGAAAAAGAAAAAGAGGGTGATGACTAAGTGGGTGGAAATAAAGAAACAAATGTAAGAAGGGGTAGAGGTTTAAAAGGGTTGACAAGGGATTGGATATGTGGGTTGACTAAGCATAAGGAGTTGAGAAAGACAAATGTGGGAGACCATAGGGATAGTAAATACACTCAACAGAAACAAGGAAGTTCATAAGAGGAGTGGGTTTTGGAAAAAAAAGATAATGAGTTCTTTTTTGGACATTTTGAATTTGAAATGCTAGAGGAACATCTCATTCAAAATATCTAATAGGTAGTGAGAGAAGTGATTTTTTTCTATTGTATTTAATAACTAAGTATTGAATTAGGACTCAGGTTTTCCCCTTTTCTGCTTCCTCATCCAGAAATCAGCCATCGTGGGAAATCTTGTTCAGAGACTTACCCAGGCTAAGATCTAATCAAAGACAATAAAGAAATTCTAAATTTAGGCATATGAGTGGATTTCTGCTCATTGTGTTTACTCAGGTTTGGGAAAATGTGGATTCTTCCTTTTGTCAGAACCAGTGATATGGAAATTGACAAAACTCTTTGACCAAAATCTGGGCTGTCAGTGTCTCAAGACCCTCATTGCAATAAATCCACCTCTCATTACATTGTTCATTTTCTCATTAATTTTGACCAGTCAGAGTTGATTGCCACACTCAGGAAGACCCAGTCTTCCAAGAGCATATAAACTGTGAGTCCACCACCACCATTGGTCTTTGGCATTTGAGAGTGTCACTAACCCTTTTATTATTGAGATGCTAGCATTGTTAATAAAATGATTGATTACCCAGAAACTATGTCTCTTAAACTTTTCAATTGTCACAGCAGTGTGTGATTCAGTTCAAATGCTACCTTCTGCAGGAGGCTTTCCCAGGTCCCCACACCCCTGCCCCCAGTTCCATTACTTTGCTTGGTACATAGTAAAAATTTAACAAATGTTTGTTGATTGATTTAGTCATCCACATAGAAATATACCTACTAAAGGTGACAAAAGTCACCAAGTGAAAGAATGTGGAGAGAGAAGGGCTAGGACAGAGACTTGGGCAACAGAGATAGGAGGCAAGATATGTATGATAATCCAGCAAAGGATAGTAGTCAGAAGAGAACCAAGAGAAAGTAGTGTCGCAGGTTCCTAGATAGGAAAGAGTATCTAGGTGTCCAGGATGGTCAGTGTCAGATATTGCAGAGAGGTTAAGGATGAGGATGGAGATCTGGTGATTTATTAATATTGCTACAGATGTAAATGTTAGCCTGAGTCATTGGTAGCTTTGAGGAGAGCAGTTTCAGTATAATGATGAAGGAAAAAAGAGGGCAAAGAGATGAGAAGTGGAGACAGTGAGTACAGATAGCTTTTTCTAGGAGTTTGGCTGAGAAAAGGAGGAGAGATATGGTATAACACCTAGAGGGAATGTTTGGGTTTAGCAAAAGTGTTTTAAGGATGGGAGAGGATTGAACATATTTGTAAGCAGCAGGGAGCAAACCAGTAGATAGGGAGAAATTGAAGATTAGGGAGATTATAGTGGGGGCATTCTGCTGGAGGGGCAGTTAGATGGAGTAGTGGGTAGATGTAATGGGAATGGGAATTTGGAGATCTTCTCTGCACCTTAATAAGCCGAAGTTGAACTCGATGGCCTTCCCTGATTTAAAAATATACTCTGCCCCCTAATAGGCTTAATGTGGTCACATGGAGCCTGTGGTGGGAAGAGTTTGCTGAAGGGTGGAGGAGAGCCCACAGGACAAGCTTACTTGAGGGAAGCTTGTTTTTCAGGAAGACACAACTTTTATCACTTTGTAGTCAAGTGGATCATGAGGGTTGTGGTGTTCTCTGATCCTAGAGAAGGCTATATATACCCTGATTTGAAGTTTTGCTTTGGGGATCACTTTGGGAAGAGTTGTGTGATTTGGCCAGATGAGATTTTGGGCAGCTGTTGAACCACCTGGCTTTGAAAATCCTGATGTTGGTGCTTCTCTCTGGTGACTAATACTTTTGTATGTAATGGTCAGACAGCTAGAAGCCCTGTCTGCTGTTATGCTGAATTGTCTTTTATTTTCTCTGTCTGTATTTTTGTCTGCTTGTAACTTCTGTTTGTATTCTCTGAAGTTCAGGGTGCTGACTTTTCCCTAGGTAAATGATATGTGTTTGATTAAAGTGACATTCTTAACCCCTTTTGAGTTGCTTTCTTTTAGAAAAGCAGATCTAAGAACCTATGCTAGCAGCTATCCTGAGTATGCTAGGGTGCTTACTGCTACAGTAGAGTACCAGGCCTAGAACCATGAAGACTCATCTTCCTGAGTTCGAATCTGGCCTCAGACACTTGCTAACTGTGTGATCCTGGGCAAGTCACTTTACCATGTTTGCCTTAGTTTCCTTGTCTATAAAATAAGCTGAAGAAGGAAATGGCAAGCCACTCTAGTATTCTTGCCAAAAAAAAAAACAAACCCAAATGCAGACACAACTGAAAAAAAATGACTGAATTCTGCTGAAGAAGGCAGTGATGGATGAGATCAAGGGCACATATAGAGTGGCCATGGCAAGAAGGACTACCATGAAAAAAGGGGGAGAGAATGTCACAGGTTTATGCAGAAAAGGGAAGGTGAAGAAACTGTTCAAAACAGCCTCGTGAGTTAGGGAGTACTGGTATATTCCATTTTATGAATGAGGAGATTAAGGTTCAAAGAGGTTAAATTACTTGCTTATGGTTGTACTTCTAGTAAGTGTCAGATGTGGGAGTCAAACCAAGCACCCACCTGATTTAAGCCCAACACATCCCACACCCCAAACCACCTAGAAACAAGGGGATAGAGCCTGTTCCAAAAGAGATGTCCAACTGTCTCCTAGGTCAGTCTTCCCCATCTAAAAGTTCTTTGGTTTGGTAGAAAAAATAATAGCAACTTGCATACATATGACACTTTAAAGTTTGTGATTTAAGTATTATAGATATTATTACTCCCATTTTACAGATGCAAGTGAAACTGGGAAGGTCCAGTGACTTACCAAAGGTTTAGTGTCAGAACTGGGCTTCAAACCTAAGTCTCTCCTGACTGCAAGTCCATCTATCTTTTCATTTCAAGTTCAGTTGTCACTAAGGAGCTCTGTGGCCTTGGGTGGATTACTTCACCTTTTGGGGCCTCAGATTTCATACCATTCATTCATCCATCATATTTGCTCTTTGCATTTATAAGAGATAAATAAGACATACCCATATTCAGAGGAGATAATCATTCCTGCCATTTACTACTAGCTTTAAGATCATGGACAAGCCTATTTATCTTCCTAAGCTTCAATTTCTTCTGCTATAAAATGGAGAGGTTATCCTTGAATATGGGATACTCTCTTAAATGAGGTTAAAACACAGGTTATATGTAATTTTTAAAAAACATTATCACATGTAAAAGACTTTTGATTTGTTTGAAAGACAGTATGAGACCCTTTCCATTAGTATGGGTTACTTCCCTGATTTCTGAACCTCATTTCCCTCATTTGTAAAATTTGTTGTTGTTTTTGTTGAGTTGTCAGACTCTCAGTGACCACATTTGGGATTTCCTTGGCAAAGATACTGGTGGGGTGGTTTGCCATTTCCTTCTCCAGCTCATTTTACAGATCAGGAAACTGAGGCAAACGGGGTAAAGTGACTTGCCCAGTGGCACATAGCTAATAAGTTTCTGAGGCCATTTTTGAACTCAAGAAAATGAGTGACTCTAGGCCCAGCACTCTATCCATTGTGCCACTAAGCTGTCCCCATTTGTAAAATAGGGATGCTCCTATTTATACTTCCTGCTTCACAGGATTGTTTTGAGGAAAGGACTTTGTAAACCTTTAAGCAGGATAGAAATGGAAACTATTATGATACTTTTAAAAACTATTACTCTCCTGCAACTTTCCTAGGGTACTTTGTCCTTTTCATACTTTAACAGGGATGAGGAAACTTTGGTCTGTGGTTTATCAGATTTACTTATATGCAAGTTGTATCCACACGTTAAGATGTAAGCCGCTTGTGACACTGGCCTTATTTAAAGGATCTGTGATTTCTTCAGTGGAGGGAATTCCTGGTATGGGAAATCCTTCCACCTTCACAACCCTGTCTATGATTACTTGGTAAGGCCTGAGGGTGCCATTCTCAAACTTTTTGGTATCAGGGCCCCTTTATATTATTTTAATATTTTTCCCAATTATATGTAAAAGTTTTTAACAATTTTTTTTAAATTTTGAGTTCCAAGTTCTCTCCCTCACTCTCCTCCCTCTTCATTGAAAAGGCGAGCAAGCAATTTTATATAGGTTATACCTATACAATCATGCAAAACATTTTTCCACAGCGCCTTTACTTTCCTAAAAATTATAGACCTTTCCTCCTGAGTTCAGATCCAGGCTCAAGCATTTACTAGCAGTGTGACCCTGGGCAAATCATTTAACCTTCTTTGCCTAAATTTCTTCATCTGTAAAATGAGCTGGAGGAGGAAATGGCAGTATCTTGACCAAGAAAATCCCAAACAGGGCCAAAAACAGTCAGACATGACTGAAACGACTTGAAGCCATGAGCTATTGTGCCATATCTGTTCGTATTTAGCACATTATTAGACATTAAAACATCTTGGTATGGTTATAAAAATGGTTTTTACTTCAAGGATCCCTGAAAGGGTTTCAGGGGCTTCCCGATGACCTAATTTTGAGGCCTTCTAATCTAGGGAATTGCCTGAGGCACAAAGAGGTTAAGAAACTTGTCCAGGGTCAAACAGCATGGTGATACCTTGTACACTGTGGGCCAGGTGAGTCCACTGCATCCATCAATCCTTCATCCAAAGTAGGTGGAAATATGATGTTATGCCTTAGTAGCTTTCTCCTTATTTCTGAGGAGTGTGGCACAGTGTAAAGAGAGCGAATTTTGGAGTCACAATACCTGACTTTCAGCCCTAGCTCTGCCACTTACTATCTGTGTGACCTTGGGCAAGTTTCTCTGGAGCTGAGTTTTCTCATTTGTAAAATTAAGGGGTTAGACCAGATGACCTAAATCTAAGATCCCTGCAAGTCTCTGATGACCCCAATATCTGGCAGGAAGCCAGGAGAAACAGATGGTCCCTTCCCACCCTTCCCCCTTCCCTTCAGTGCTAAAGTATCCTCCCACCCAGCACCACATTCACCCAGCCACCTCCACCCAGAGCTCAGCAGATACCTCGTGTTCTGAACACATGCAAAGGGCGGACTTCCCCATTCTGCCCCCAGTACTTGCCTCTGCCTCACTTTCCCCCACCCCAGCCAGTTTGGGCTGAGATCCAGGTTCCCTGGAGACCAACTGTAAAGTGCAGACTTTCTTCCATCACCCAAATCAGTTCAAAGCTCCCTACCATGTCAGTCCTGGGGGAGAGAGCAGAATTTCCAAAGGTTTTTTTTAAGGGCCAAGGATGCTCACACCCTCATTCTTACTTTTCATCCCATCCTTAAGACAGCCCCTCAATCTGAGTTCCAAAGAAGTTAAATTCCAAGATCCCAAGAACCCTGGGGATATTTAAATCTAAAACCTCTGTCTCCAAATCCAGTGCTCATTTGTACGAAATTGCCTCACAAATTGGGAATCAGGATAAAGCTTTAATCTAAGGACAGAATGTAAGTCACTTGGTTGGGGGGGGGGAGTTGGACATGGGAAAGGGGAGGAGGAGATGGGAGGGAGGGAGAGGAATGAGAAAGAATAGTATTTGACTTGCAAAAATTCCTTACACAGAATTCTTCCAGAGTTCATCTCCATCCTGGTGTGAGGTGAGGTAAGAAAAAAAACATTTGCAATCTAAATTGATTCTCCGTGGAAAGGGCCAACCCTGGAGGAGTGGGCCTTCCTCTTCCACATCTCAACTTTCCTACTGGCTTGGGGACAATGAGTGTCACAGAATACCACCTTTAAAGTTGCATATCACCACCCTGGGATCATCTAGGGGTCAAGTAGAAAGCAGAGTCCTCGCTTCTGAACCAAATACAGACACTAGGAGGAGAGGGATTTCTAAGAGTACCCTTTCTTTGTTAGCTGTTCTCTCCATGCTCAGGAATGCACAGTAGGAGCAGATGGAATTTGTAAGAAGTTGCATAACTCCAAAGTATTGGGGCACAGATTCTAGGTATGATTGGGAACCCACCTTTCTGTCTCCCTTCACTTGTAGCACCAGAAACCAGGGTCTCTAGGAGTTGAGGGGTGGAGAGTGAGAGAAGGAGGTTGTATTGGGAAACTGTTGAAGTTGCTGCATGGACCCTGCAGACTTAAGCAGTATCTATGATGCTAAGGGTGCAATTCCAGGCCATACACAGGTTTTTGATGTTGTTTCTTTTTAGTGTTTCTCCTCCCCCCTTCAATTTAATTTGATTATTTCTGATTAATATGCATTTCTTTTCTCTTCTTCACAGTCCTTCCCCCCACTCAACAATTTAAAAAAAAAGAAAATCTTTATAATAAATATGAATAAGGAAAAAATTTCCACATTGGTTATGTAAAAAAATAAAAAAGTCTTAGTCTGTACCCTAAATCCATCATCTTTCTGTCAGAAGATGGGTAGCATACTTTATTTGCAGTTCTGTGGAATCCATCATCATTGTATTCACCAGAGTTCTTAAATCTTTCAGAATTGTTTTTATCATGTTGTTGCCATTGCATACATTGTTCTCCTGGTTCTTCTCACTTGACTATATGTTAATTTACAAGGATCTTTTGACCTTGACATTTCATACACCACAGTGATATTGCTTTTCATTCATATACTGTAGCTTGCCTAGTCATCCCCAAACAGGTAGGCACCCTGTTAGTTTCCTGGGTTTTCTTTGCTACCTTCTTCAGGTTTTGTCCAATCCAGATTTCAGGGGGCAAGTAGAACTGAAATTTGGACCAACATAGAATCCCTGCCCCCTCTGAATGCTATTGTCAGGCTCTAATAAAAGTTATAACTTACACTTACATGGGTTTGATAGGCCTATTATTCTCATTTTTTAAACCTGATCTATGGTTTCATTGATATAGAGAGCTTTCAGTGAAGAACTCCTTTTTTTCCCCTTGAATTTATTTATTTACTTTTAGGTTACAACAGTCAGTTCCACAATCTCTTGAGTTTCAAATTTTCTCTCCCTCCTTCTCCTCTCCCCTTCCCCCCATAGCATCATGTAATCAAATATAGGTTCTACAAATACCTTCACGTTGAACATTAGTGATATTGTAAAGATGGATTAAAACAAATGGGGTGAACAAAAAAACTAGCCATGTGACCTTGGGTAAGTCACTTAACTCCAATTGCCCCTCCAAAAAGCAAAAAAAAAAAACCAAACAAATTAGCACCTTCCCTGCAGTCTAGTCTTAGAGTGTGAGTGGTACTGAGGGGTTAAATTAGCTACTCAGAGTCAGGTAGTCAATATGGTCAATATGTCTGAGATAGAGTTTGAAGCTAGGTCTTCCTGTCACAGAGGGAATATCTTCAGCCACTTCCATCATGGTCTCTTGCATCTCTATTTTACACATGATAAAAGTAAATTACAAGAGAGGGTGAGTGATTTGTCCATGCCCGTGCAGCAAATCATTGTTAGAGCAGAGATCTGAACTCAGGACTTCTGATTTAAAGAGTAGTGCTCTTCTCACTAACCCCCACAACACTATCTTGCCATGTGTACATGGCTTGCAAATGGTTGTAACTAGGCTTCCAACCAAGCCTGAGGCTTTTTTGCATGTGACTTTGTAGACAGAAGGGACATGTGATTCTAAATTGGCAAGGAAAATGCTGAGCATGAGGCAACTCTGTGAATCTCATTTAGGAGCTGGTGGCAGAGCTTTTTGGGACAGAAACATCTGTGTTTCCAGAGTGTATTTGGCAGAGACAAAGGGGGAGAGAGAGAGAGAGAGACAGAGAGAGAGAGACAGAGAGAGAGAGACAGAGAGAGAGAGAGAGACAGAGACAGAGACAGAGACAGAGACAGAGAGAGACAGAGAGACAGAGAGACAGGAAGAGAGAGACAGAGAGACAGGAAGAGAGAGACAGAGAGAGAGAGAATCTGCAGATATGTTAGGGAAGCTGGCCTTTCAACTTATCTCTGATTTCTAGTTTGCCTCCCTATAAACTGCTAGAATGGACCTCATTGAGTGAGTTGGACCCTTTCTTCTGGTTTGAGCTGAGATCTCATCTTGCTCACAACTAAAGAGCTCATTCACTCTTGTACATTCTTTGGCGAGGTCTGATTTATATAAGTCTGATTTCTATTTTCTATTTGCTTGCACATATGGCTTTATTTGCTATTTGTGATGGTCTTTTATATAATCAGCATTTGGTGAGAAAGAGCTAAGCTGGAAGTATAAGGTCTACCCTTCCCATGTAAGTGCAAGCAGAAAAAGCAGCTTTTCTTCCAAGCCAGACTCATATCCCTAGACTACCAAAATTCGAGAGGACAGATATATTTAATTTTAGTCTGATATTTCTCTTAAAGATAGGTGAGAAAGAGCAAATGCCCTGCCATAGCTCTTCTCCTATTTCCCTCAAAGCAGAAATTGTAGTCTCCCTTTGAGAAGGGTAGACCAGGTTCCAAAGATAATTATCCATGCCACCCTTGAGCTGTGTCTATGTATTTAGACAGTCCATATGGACATGCATATCTTTTGTGTTCACACATATTTTACACCGTATAGCAAATGCTGTACAGATATGAAATCATAGTTTTCCTCCTGGCAAAACTGAATGGCTCTTGCTCCCTTTAAAGCTCATTTCTTTAGAATATGAGCTCCTCGAAACAAGGATTCTTCCTTAATATTCTTTGTTATAAAAACAAAAGCAAAGATGACCCTTCTCCTCCAGGAACTTACATTCTAAGGAAGAAAGCAGCACCAATCAGGGAGTGGTGACCAAGGAGAGTCACTTTGGTGCAGAAAGTTAAAGGGATGATGAGCAGGGCATTTGGAGAGGAGACTGATTTGACATAATTTGATCACAGTTCATGGTTCCAGAATTGGAGGGTTAGGGGGCTGATACTCAGGTTGAGGGAGTCAACAAGGAAGTGGGGGAGTAAATGACTGGAGAGGAAGAAGTCAAGTGAAACATGGCTGGGACTCTCTCTGTTACAAGGAGGGATCTCATGGGGGTAATAGTGAAGAGGAGCCATTGGTAAGTGAAAGGAATACTAAATAAAAGATAATCAGATAAATAGATTAAAAAGATCAATGAAACATTTTAGAAGGAAAAAAAAAGTAGTGTTCCATGAATACTTGTTGAATGGCTGAATGAATGATACTAATGAAGCCAAAGATAGCATTTATCTCAAATGGTTGTTGTGAAGGTCAAACGAGGTTATGGATGTAACCTGCTTTGCAAACCATAAAACTTTCTATAACTATAAGTTGTCATTATCACTATCATCATAAGAACGCCCTGTAACAGTAACATAATTAGATCCCTTTGTATTGGCAAAGGTAACAGGTACTTAGCACTTAATACTTAATCAAGCCTCTGTTAAAGAAACAGAAGGTGTGATCCCCTGTTGCTGACATAACAAGGGGCTAAATAGGGAGGAGCAATATTGTATATAAGGAAATAACCTGGCTGGGAAAGTCAGATCTTCTTGGAGCAGGCTTCATGGAGGCAGCAGCTGCTGCTGCCAGAGAAGCTGAAGAGGAAACGCTCCCCAGGCTGGAGAGAATGATTTTTATTTGGAGAACCTGGATGAAGTGATTTTGATTCTGGGAACCAAATGAAACTTCTGATGAGTCTAAGGGCCAGCTGGAGCTGCTAAGGAGGCTGCTGAGGATTTCCGAGGGCCAGCCAGAGCTGCCAAAGACTGAAGAAGCATGACTGTGATGCTGGTACTTTGCATGAACTTGTTGGTGGCTTTTTAAGTCTTGTGTTCCCAAGAACAGAGTGGACTGGAAGCTGTGAGCTTTTGCATGGAACAGAGACTGCATGGAGAGCTGGACAAGGACCTGGGAACTATCTGCCTTTGAACCCAAGTGACAGTTTGGTGAATCCATGTAGGATCTGGGACCATGGAAGGGGATCCAAGGAACCCAAGAGACCACCCCGAGTCAAGCTGAAAGAAAGAAGACTTTACTGTGTACTGACTAATTGTAATTTACTAGTGACCTAGGGGTGGAGGGCTTGTGTATTTTCTGATGATTGAATAGTGAATGATGATTGAGTTGATTGAATGATTAATTGACTAAATGATTATACTTAGTGATTGATGACTGAATAAGTAACTGATTTGGAACTTAGTGTGCCCCATGAGTGGAGAACTTTGACTATTGTACTTTGTGTCCCTTGAGGAGGCAAACTTCTTAAAGGATGGTTGAATGATTGAGATGATTGAATACTTGAGTTAAACTATTGTTTTGTTGAAAACTTTGTGACCACTGTGGTGAAAACTATGTGGCCATCTTAATGATAAGTTGTTTGAATGCTGTATTTTTACTTTCTATGACCTTCTATGATAAGTTGTAACATTGTGAATGCTGTACCTTGATTTCTGTGAATGTTTTGCTCTGATTTGTTATGGTAGAGAGTGTTCACTACACCGTATAATCAGAACCTTGAAAAGCTGTTCACAGCAGCATTCTTCTGAAAAGCTACTCGTGTGTGGCTTTACATGCCCCTTCCAGAGAAAGAACTGATGGAGTGTAAATGCAGATTGAAGCATGCTTTTTAAAACTTTCTTAATTTTTATTTTTCGTGTGTCTGTTTTCTTTTGTAACATGGCTAATATGAAGATAGGTTTTACATGACTGCGCATGTATAATTGATGTCAAATTGTTTGCTTTCTCAAGGAGGGGGGAGGAAAAGGAGGAAGGGAAAGAATTTAGAACTAAATTAAAAAAAAACTTTTAAGATTTTATTTTCTCCCAATTACATGTAGAAACAATTTCTAGCATTTTTTTTTAAGTTTTGAGTTTGACTAATGCATTGTTGATGGAGTTGTGAACTGATCCAACCATTCTGGAGAGGAATTTGGAACTATGCCCAAAGGGTTATAATCACTACTAAGTAGTATCACTACTAAGTCTATATCCCAAAGAGATAACAAAAAAGGGAAAAGGACCCACATGTACAAAAATATTTATAGCAGCTCTTTTTGTGGTGGCAAATAATTAGAAATTGAGGGGATACCCATCAATTAGGGAATAGTTAAACAAGTTGTGGTATATAAATGTAATGGAATATTATTGTGCTATAAGAAATGATGAGCATGCAGATTTCAGAAAAACCTGGAAAGACTTACATGAACTGATGCTGAGCGAAGTGAGCAGAACCAGGAGAACATTGTACATTGATATCTGCATCAAAATGGGCACAGGCCAAACTGAGAAGTGTGGAAAGATGGACACAAGCCAGGCGGGATCTGTCATAGCAGTTCTGATTTACTGATCAGAGGGCAGGGTTTATATAATGAATGTAAAGCAATTATCTCTTAGGTCCCCATGAGAAAATGTTTAATGTCCTTGTTCATTTACCCATATCTATATGTTTTAATATCGTTGTTCCCTTGCATGCATCTATGTCTGGGTCACTGCCGGTTATCACGTCCTAAACTCCTGCAAGTCACAAAGAGATAGTGAGCCAATCTTAAGATATAATATAGCCTTCACGGGGAGCTGGCTTGGGAGAAATACTGGACCAGAGTCTTCCCATGTATGGACCGGGTCAGAGACTGGCCCTCGCCAGTACATAGTAACAGCAACATGGTGTGATGATCAACTTTGACTCTTGATTAACTCTTGATTAACTTGATTAACTCTTCTCAGCAATACAATGATCTGAGACAATTCTGAAAGACACATGATGGAAAATGCTATCCACACCCAGAGAAAGAACTATGGAGTCTAAATGCAGATCAGAGCATACTATTTTCACTGTTTTTTCATTCTTGTGGATTTTCCTTTTTGTTCTGATTCTTCTTTCACAGCATGACTGATGTGGAAAAGTTTTAAATTCCAAATTCTATCCCTCCTTCCTTTCCTTGCCCCCTTCTCTGAGGCAGTAAGCAATCTGATACTGGTTATAGATGTGCAATCATATAAAACATTACATATTAGTTATTTTGTGTAAGAAGACTTAAAGAAGGAAAAAAAGGAAGGAAGGAAGAAAGAAAGAAATGAAAGAAAGAAAGAAATGAAATGAAAGAAAGAAAGAAAGAAATGAAAGAAAGAAAGGAAGGAAGGAAGAAAGAAAGAAGGAAAGAGAGAAAGAGAAAGGAAGGAAGGAAGAAAAGAAAGAAGAAGGAAGGAAGGATGGAAGGAAAGAAGGAAGAAGGAAAGAAAGAATAGCATGCTTCAATCTATATTCAGACAAATCAGTTCTCTTTTTGGAGGCAGATAGCATTTTTCATCGTGAGTCCTTTGGGATTGTCTTGTATCATTGTAATGCTGAGAATAGTCAAGTGATTCACAGTTGTAAATTATACAATGTTGCTATTACTGTATACAATGTTATCCTGTTTCTATTCACTTTACTTTGTATAGTTCATATAAATCTTTCCAGGGTTTTTCTGAAATCATCCAGCTTGTCATTTCTCAAAGTACAATAATATTCCATTATAATTAAATACCACAACTTGTTTAGCCATTGCCCAATTGATGGGCATCCTCTCAATTTCCATTCTTAGCTACCACAAAATAGAACTGCTATAAATATTTTTTTCACAAATAGATCCTTTTCCTCTCTTTTTTTTGGGGGGGGAGGGGCGATGGTCTCTTTGAGATACAGACCTCAAAGTGGTATTGCTGGATATGCACAGCATTATAGCCCTTTGGGCATAAGAACTCAAAATGTAAAAAAAATGAATGTTGAAAATTGTTTTACATATAATTGAGAAAAAAAATTTTTTAAAGAAAAGAAAAAATGGCCATTCTTGTCTTGAAAGGTAGCTTTTAATCCCTTTTCTGCTGGTGAACCCTTCACAAGGAGAATAGAAACTCCTCCAAATTTTAACCATCACTTCTTGTTGTTACTAAGAGAACTCAATGATCCAAGTCCAGAGTTTCCATCCCTTTCCAGTCCTCCATCCTACTCTCTGATGTGGAGCTGAATAACCAGATTCCCCATAAGCACCTCTCTCACAGGGTCTTGGGTCATCCGGTCTTCCTTGTAACAATGGACTTCATATTCTTCCTAAGCATGAGGAGAGACTGCTTTGTATGGGAGTTTGGAGAGTTAGGTTCAAATACTGGTTCTTCCACCAGTTACCTGTGGGATTTGGGGGCAATTCGCTTCACCTCTCTTTGCCTCCGTTTCCTCATTTGTAAAATGATTCTTGTATTCTCTATCCTCAGAGTGGTTATAAACCCTACAATACTATCAGAATGTTAACTATGGTGAAGATTATTATTGTTGTCATGATAAGGAGGGCTGAGGGCTTTTACTTTTTAACCATGCCTCACATCAGAAAGGAACCGAGTTCCTAAGGTTATTGTATGTAAGAAGAATTTTTCCCTTTTGTTAATTAAAAAAATGCATTTTCAGTTCTGAATTGTCATCCTACCTTTAGCTCCTTCCCCACCCATTGGGGAAAGAGATATGATACCCATCATACATATGAAGTCATGCAAAACACATTTCCACATTAGCCATGTTGTGAAAAAGAAAGTAAAATAAAAAGCAAGAAAAATAGAGTAAAATAAAATATGCTTCAATCTGCACTCTTTAGAGAATAGCTTCATTCATCCAGATTGATGAGACAGCATGGCACATTGGAAAGAGGGCCAGATTTTCAATCAAAGGGGTCTGAGTAAAATCATAGTTCTATGACTATCTGTGTGACCCTGGACAAGTCACTTCAATCCTCTCTGGGTTTCAGTGTCCTCATCTGTAAAAAGAGGAAGTTAGCCTATTTGACTCTCAGGTCTTTCAGTTTTAAGTCTATGATCCTGGTGTTCTTCCAGACTTGTGGCTTTAAGGTTAACTTTAGACTTAACTGTTCAGTCATTAACTTAGAGGCACTAGGACCATTGTAAATCAAGTAATTCTCTTAGGTAATGTGAATAATCTTCATAAAGTGAATAGTTAACTTAATTTGGTATTTCAGTATTCAGACTTCCTAAAGCAAAGCACAACTGTATATGGTATGACCTCATTTCCCAATCAGCTTCCTTCACAAACTTCCTATCAAGTCTATACAAGGCTTTGGCTAAGTGCCATATTCATTTAAAATTTCTAGGGGGATTCTGTGTTCCTCTGTTCCAGAATTCCTTCCAGCCATCTCTTTCCCTTTCCCTGCCCTATGCTAGAGCTAGACCATCTAGTCCAATATCATTTTACAAAGGAGAAAACTGAACTCTCAGGGATTCCCTACTCACTAGCCCCTTTCTCTGACTTTATCTTTTCCCAAATGCATTCTTCTAGGCTTTAGTCTTCACCTGGAACTTTCCACCTCTGCTTTATACAAGCTAAGTCATAAAACATAGAATTCCAAAGGATGGGACCTTAGAAATCTGATCTGCTGGTCAGAGAGACCAGCTCTTAACTTGATCTATTCTGACTCTCTTATTTCACATTCTTCCTTTCATTCCAGCAGCTTAGGAAATCTCTTCTAAATAGTCTTTACAGAAAACATAGGATGATAGATTTAGAACTGTAAGGGACCTTGGAGGTCATCTACCCCAATCTTTTTTTTTTTTTAATACAGATGAAGGATTCAAGGCCTAAAGGTTAAGGGACTTGACCAAGGTCAGACAGGAAGAAGTAGTAGTGTAACAGTTTGAACCAAGGTCCCCTGGCTCCAAATTCAATGTTCTTTTCACTGCTGAGAAGAGAGGTAAAGCATATTCCCTCCTTATGTAATCTGGCAAAAATCTTCTAATAGGAACTGATGAAGTCTCTGTTAGTGCAGAAGCACAATGTCAGTCTGTCTTTTGTTTGACTAGGTGGTGGGATGGGCTAGAAAATGTTTGGCTGGTGAGCAGTGCTAGTTGTTCCATTTGTGCTGGCCCCTTCCCACCATTATTTGGGTGGTGCCATTCTTTCCGAGGACCTTCTTTCAAGTGTAATTTTCTCTCTAGTTCAACCTTCAACTCTGATACTAGGGGAATTATTTTGCTTTCAAATCAGCACAGGAAGAAAAAAGGAATGAGGTACATGTGGTTATAGCCTCCAGAAGGGCTACTCCAGCTCAATTATATAATTCCCTTCACCAGGACTGCTGACTCATACATATCTAGGTATTGGTCTGGATTCTCTGTTTTTGGGAAACTATAAACATATAAATCAATAAAACCTCTTTTGTTTACTCTGTGTCTCCAGTTTTGCTGGGAAATTTCTAGTCATAAGTTCTATCTCTTTCCCTGTGTATCTCACCATCCAATGAGACCCTCTGGACTTCATTTGCCCCAAGCACATGGACACACAAACCAATAATTCAGTGAATTTATTATCTCAGAGAAACGAGTTTCTTTTCAAACAAATAGTGAAATAGAAAGCAACACAAAGTCTTGAAGAACAAATTAGGAAGTAAGTTCATCTCTCCCTCGAGAGATTGAGAGGGAGAGTAGAAATCATCAGTTCTGTCTTAGCAGCACAGTGGTAAGGGCACTCTGTGTCTGTTCTTTGTGGCTTCTGCTTGGCCCTAGTCACATTCTTCTTTGTATCAGTGTTAAAATCTCTTCTTCTTCATCCCTGCACTGTCACCTTCTGATGCTGTGATGCTTGAGGAAAGCCACTTTGCTTGCCTGTCCTAGCAGGACACCGGGTCCAGCTCAGGGTGGTGGTGGCTTTGGTGAGCTAGTCTGCCAGCCTGGTACTCCAGCCTACTCCTTGCCAGAGTCTCATCCTTGAACTTTTCTCATATCTTACCTCTTCAAGGCCTCTTCTTCCCTAACCCTTAGGATAGGAGATAGACTAGCTTTGTAGACATTGTCTCAACCCATTTGGTCATGGGAATGCTGGATACTTTATTCCTGACTAGCAAGTGTCTATCCTGGTCCCACTCCCACTCCTTGACACTTCCCAAGGGATGCTACATTCCTTTTTTTGGTTAATTTTCTGCTTTTTAGTGAGTGCCTTATATGCATCTGTCTGTGTCTGTGTATTTGTTCCAGGCTGGGCACTCCTTAAGAACTGAAGCTCTAGGAGTGCTCCTAGTGTTGATGGAAGAGACTTGGGCGCTGGCCTCAGAGAGCTTGAAGTCTGGGCATGTAGACTTCTCAAGCATGAGAAACTGCAGAGCTGATTTTCCGGGAGAGGAAGCCAAAGCGAGTACAACATTTACACAATTGAACGTAGAGGTAAACGTTAGGCAGGGGAAACATTTAATACCTCCTATGGAGGTATCATGGAGGATGTTGATCCTAAATAGGACTTTAAAAGAGAGGAGTGATTAGTCTGATGACTGGAAATGGAGGTTGTTCCAACTATAGGGAACAATATCATCAGACCACTTGTATTTCCATAAGGTAAAGATGAGGCAGTTATGTATGTAGTATTCCCATCTGTCAGCCTCCCTCTAATGGGCTCAAAATTCTTTCCTTGTTTGGCCAAGACCCATCAGCATCTTCATATGGTGGATGCAGGAGGGAAGGAATTTCTGCATATCGACCTTCGGTCCCAGGAGTTAGACCCTTGACCACCTAGGTTGGATCCCAAGGTCAGTATTGTTTGTGGCTGTGATCCCCAGAGCCCGGAGGTGACTGCAGGTCATTAGCACGTCAAATATAAGCAGCTTAAAGAGGATGACCCGAATGGCCCCTAGGATCAATGTCTGGGAGAGGTTGTGTGGTCCTGGCGGAAGAAACAGGAAGGTCAAGAGATGCATGGGACAAAACAATTTGGAAATATGCTTTCCCAATGACTAAACTTTGAATACCTTTTGACCCAGCAATATCAACACTAAGATCAGAAAAAGAGGAAAAGGACCCAAATGTAGAAAAATATTTATAACATTCTTTTTGTGATGGTAGAAACCAGGATGCTAATGAAGTACCCATATATCAGGAAATGGTTGAATGTAATGGAATATTATTATGCTGCAATTAATGATGAAAGTGAAAGTTTCAGAGAAACCTGTGAAGACTTATAGGAATTGATTCAGAGTGAAATGAGCATAATCAGGAGAACAATTAATTTAATAATAACATTGTAAAGAGAAGCAGCTAGGTGATGCAGTGGATAGAGTGCTGAGCCTGGAGTCAGGAAGACCTGAGTTCAAATCCAACCACAGACACTTACTAGCTGCGTGATCCTGGGCAAGTCACTTAATTCTGTTTGTCTTGGTTCCTTATCTATAAAATGAGCTGGAGAAGGAAATAGCAAACTACTCCAGTATCTTTGCCAAGAAAACTCCAAATGGGATCACAAAAGTTGGACACAATGAAAAATGACTGAATAACAAAGACTTTGAAAGATTTAGAAACTCTGATCAATGCAATGAGAGGGATGGAGAGAATTCCCTCCCATTTTACAAGTAAAGGTAGTTGATTTTTTATTTAACCTCCTAACCCATAAAGTCCAGAATATAATAGCAAGGTGCTGAACCAGTTGTAAAGAAGTATCTATACTATGATCCCTTTAGGATATGGGAATTTATTTCTTCGACTGAACTAAAGGGACAAACCTTATTGAATGAGCAGGATTTTTAATAGCTAAAGAACAAAGCTTCAGTTCCCAGGTAGTCAAGGCTCAGTTATGCTTTGCAAAGAGACTGTTTTGTAAGGTCTCTATCTTTCCACATCTTCTCCCCATAGTCATGGCATCTAACAGTGACTTGCCCAGAGGGAAATACCTTATCCAGCAGGTCAAGAGCTGGTTAGTTTGGGAGAATATGAAGTACTAAATTAAGGCAACAGAGATACACACTCCTGACAGACATGAATACAGAGGGAAGAAGCAGCTTCAAGGAAGGTGCTCCTTGGCAGCAGAGAACAGAGCTGGCTATAGAGAGGATCAGATCTTGGGAACCCAGCCTGAGGACCCCATAAATTAAAGAGACAAAGGACTTCCAGGCCCTGCAGTGTCGGCTAGATGGTGCAGTGAATAGAGCACTGGCCCTGGAGTCAGGAGGACCTGAGTTCAAATTCGGCCTCAGACACTTAACACAAAAACTAGCCATGTGACCTTGGGCAAGTCACTTAACCCCAATTGCCCCCCAAAAAGTAAAAAAAAAATTTTAATTTTAAAAATGAATTTTGAGTTATTTTTGCTCCAAGTGTGGCTCAATGCTACTGCACTCTAAGGCTGAGCTCACTTTTTCCAAGGATGCTGTGTATGGTTGAGGGAGAACGTACCAGACCTATGTGGGAAATGTTACTTGGTAGGTACTCTTTCACTACTTTTCTTACTCTTTCACTATTCAATCTGAATGAAAGTCTTTGCTAAGAGCTAATTGTTTCTACTGGCTGCCTACTAACAGAAAGCATGCATGTTAAGGTTCATGGGCTTTATCAATAGCAGGGTGGCCCTATAGATTGCTCTTTTGAACCTTGAAGTCCTTAGTAGTCAACCTCTGGACATCCAACCCTCAAGACAGGTTAGAGGGTAGTACACTGGGGATGCTATGCATAGATAGGCCCACTGAAGCAGCCTAGACCGGGTCAGTGCTTTGCCCCAGGGTTACCCAGTAAGTCAGCATAGTCTAAGCCTATCTCTGATGAGGATCTGCAGAAGGTCAAGGCTGAGTACCACCACCCAAAGCACTCTGGTTTCAACAAGACAGAGGCATCCTGGCCTCCAAACTATCCCTCCTATCACTCACCAATGGTTGGCTCCCTCTGGCACTTCTCTCCCACGGGCTTACCTGCCAAAACCAAATTAAAAGGGTTGAGTCTTTGGGAAGCTCATTGCATTCAGCTAGAATGTAAGCTCTTTGAGGACACAGACTATGTTTTATTTCTTTACATCAGCAGCATAGTACAGTAGAAAGTACCTTGGATTTAGAGTTGGAGGACTTGGGTTCAAATCCCTGCTCTTCCATATATAACTACTGGGCCCTTAGACAAATTATTTAACCTATGTTCCAGCTCCCTCATTTGCAGTATGGGGGAGGGGAAGCTAGATGAAATGACCTCCAACGTCCTTTCTAGCCAAAAACCTTGTGAGTCTCGGTAGGTTCTTATGATCAGAGATATTATTCCCACTCCATTGATTAGGTGCCTAAAGCACAATAAACGTTTGTGGAAGGCAAAATTCCCCCTATGAGTGAGGATTCACTTGCTCAGTTTTCCCTTCTTTCAAGACTTTTCCTTGGCCTCTCGCACCCACAAAAGTACTTTATGTCTTTCACTTTTTCCCCCCAAATGCTTTCACATGTCATCTAATGTATCTGTGAAAGAGTCATTTTAGGTATTATTATTTCCACTTAATAAGATGAGGAATCTTAAGTTCAAGGAAGAAAACTGACTTAAGGTCAAATAGCAAGTTAATTCCGGCTTATCTAGAATAGAATCATCTTGGAAATCCTAACTAATTAGTTCAAATTGAAGTCTAGAGCTTTCCTAGATAATGGAGTTCTCTTTTCTCTATCTGGCTTTTGTGGACGAAGGGGGCAAGAGAAGGAATACCAGAAGATAAGGAACCAGAGACCGCTTAAACTCTAAGCTCCATCAGGACAGGTCCTTGTTTTCCTACAGAGGCTAGCCCTAGGGAGTGCTGCTGCTCCCTTAGACCCATACCAGATAGCTGAAGAGGACGAGTGTGGGGGCCTGGATCCTGCCAGCCGGGTCCTGTGTGACAGACCAGAGGTTCCCAGGAAGCCAGCTCCTCAGCAGGGAGGGAGAGCTGGGCCAGGCTGCTCCAGGTGCCATCCCCAGCTGGCGAGGGCCCGTAAGTGAAGGCATCCAAGGTGGTGCCGTTGCCAGATGAGAACCAGATGGAGCCATCCGCAAAGGAAGGAGAGACGTCAAAAACCATGCAGATCACCAGCGTTTTCTGTTTCCCATCTACCAAGAGGGTAAGTGGGGGAGCCATCGACGGGAAAGGAGCAGTAGTCCACACACCTGCAGAAGGACAGACATGTGTAAAGTGGCATTGCCTTGGAATGGAAAGACCTGAGTCCAAATCCTACTTCAGAGACTTACTAGCTATGTGACCCTGGGCAAATCATTTAACTTCTCTCAACCTTAGTAAAAGGGGAATAATAATAAAAACGATCTTGTGAAGTTAAATGAAACGAGTTATATAAAGCACTGTGCAAATCTTAAAACTCAATATAAATGCTAGCTATTGTTATTAAATTTAGGGAGTTGGGTTCTATAGTCTCTGAGGCTCTTCTCAGCTCTGACATTTAATGTCTTATGCTCTGACATTCGGGGTTCTAATATTCCATGTCCTAAGGCCCCTTCTAGTCTTAATATTCTATCTTCTGCGCTCTGATATTCTATATTCTAAGATTCCAGTTTTGGCATTCTCTCTCTCCATGAATCCATGGTCCTGGGTGCCTATGAATGAGGTAAGTTCCCAGACTCTTATTCTCATTTGTATTGGAGAGTGTATGGTCTTTCAGATGCATAGAAGTCCAGATTCCTTCTCACTAGACCTATCCAGTTGTCCATTCAAGACTAAATTTACCTCTATCCTCTTCCATGAAGCCTTCCTATATTACTTTAGCCTATATTGATTTTTCTCTCCTTTTTTGGTTGTTTTTTTTTTCTAGCTTTTTTTGTGTTAAGTGTCTGAGGCTGGATTTGAACTCAGGTCCTCCTGACTCCAAGGCCAGTTCTCTATTCACTGCGCCACCTAGCCACCCCTTTTTCTCTCCTTTGACATCCTATTTATAAAAACAAAATTTTTTTTCTTTAAATTCTGAAGGCAATTGGCATTAAGTGACTTGCCTAGGGTCACATAGCTAGTAAGTGTCAGAGGCTGCATTTGAACTCATGTCCTCCTGATTCCAGGGCCAGTGCTCTATTCACTCCTTTCACATTTGGATCTCAACCACACCATCTCTAACTCAATTGTTCCCTGTCTCTATTGTTTTTTTGTTTTATGTATATGTGTTCTTACGCACTAACAAAACTCAACTCCCAGAGAGCAGGGGGAGATGAGGAGGGAGTGCCCACCACACTTAGAGATTGGAGGAGCATCAGAACAGTTAGTAGTCCAGTTTGGCTGGAATTGTAGAATGTCAAAAGGAGAAAAATGAAATAAAGCTAGAAAGTTTGGTTGAGGCCAGATTGTAGAAGGCCTTGAATGCCAGGCTAAGAACTCGGATTTTGTTTTAAAGGCAATAGGCAATCAGTCTGTCATCTCTATCAATGACAGATTGACTCTAGGTTGGATCTAAAACTCCCTACTCTCCTGTTTGCCTTTGACTCTCAGGACCAAGAGCTGGGGAGCCTCTCTAGGGCATGGTATCTAAGGTGGGAAGGAAAAGAGATGGAATGTTAAAGAATGGGACCTATAGAATTCCTGACAGGAACTTCAGAGGAGAACTTCAGTTACCCCATTTCCTATCCCCCTCTGACCAACCCATGCTTAAGTGCATCAGGGCCAGAGAAGCAGAAAGATGGGGAAGGGCAGGCTAGACCAAGCAGGGAGAGAGGGACTCACCTGTGGGAAGAGCTGATGTCCCCAGGGTCAGGAGAAGCAGCAGCCAGGGCTTTGCCATGGCCCAGCATGAGAGGTAAAGACGCTGCAGCTGTAGCTTCCTAGAAAGTGAGAGGCGGGGATAGCATGCCATGGGTGCCCACAAAACTGCCTTCCACACCACAGACCCAGCTGCAACTAAGCTGCTCAAAGACAGATATTTCCCAGGACTTGACTAGCCCCTCCCTCTAATCTAGCTCTGCCCTTTCCCTAATCCTGTGCCTGGGAACCCCAAAGAAGCATCTCCTACACTGGGTAGGCGTGTCTCCCTGACCAACCCACCAATATGTTTGAGTGGTCAATTTCTTCCACATTGAACCCTCCCTCCTGGAATTATGTGTAATATCATAAGGTCAATAGCATGTAGAACTGGAAGGGACCTCACTTAGTCCAATATCTGCATTTAAAATTTTTAAAAATTAAATTATTTTAAAAATGTTATTTTTAACTAAATTAATTTTTAAAAATTATTTTAATTTTCAACAAACAAATATTTATTCCTTCCCCTTCAATTTAAAAGAAAAAGAAAAAACAAAGCTCTTGTATCAAATATGTAGGGTCAAAAAACAAAATAAAATGAGTTCCTACATTGTCCATGTCCAAAAATGTACTTCACACTTCATCTTTAATCCATCACTTCTCTGTCAGAAGGAGGATATCATGCTTGACCATCAGTCCTCAGGACTCAGGATTGTTAATGACATTGATTGGAGATAAGTCACGTTTATCTTTATAATGTTGTTGTTTCATAAATTGTCCCCCTGGTTCCACTTACTTTGCTGCATCAGTTCATATAAGTCTTCTTAGGTTTCTCAGAAACCATCCCTTTGGTAATTTTTTTATAGCATTCCATTATATCAGCTCTCTCATTTTATAGAGCAAAAATTCCCAACCCCTTTCAGTCTTTGTACCTCTTGGCTCTCAGTAAACCTTCCAATATTATCTGTTCAATATGAAATATTCTAGAGTTTACCAGACATATGCACATAAAAATCAAAATAAAGAGATTAATGAATATTTTACAGAGAAACTTTATTTGTTATGTAACAATATTTTCAGTATCATAAAATTGTCAATGTTTATCAGAACATGGAAAAATTAATTAGAGGCCTCCGATTCTGTTTCCTATCAACCAATAGTTTTATTCCTATTACATAGTTTTTGAAAATGATACCAGTAGGTAATCATGTTCAGTTTCCAATTTGCTTCTAACTTTGGATTTGATTGAGAATAGTTAGTAAGTCAATAAACATTTTTTTTTTTGCAGGGGGAGGAAGGGCAGTTGGAGTTAAGTGACTTGCCCAAGGTCACATGGCTAGTAAGTGTGTCAAGTGTCTGAGACTGGGTTTGAACTCATCCTGACTCCAGGGCCAGTGCTCTATTCACTGCACCACCAGTACAGCCACCATTCAATAAACATTTATTAAGCACCTACTAGGAGCCAGGTACTGGGCTAAGTGCTAGGAATTCAAAGAAATGCAAAAATTCCTTGCTTTTAAGGATCTCACAGTCTAATCACTAAGACAAATTGCAAACAACAATAGACAAAATAGACAGATCTTATTTGTCTTACCCTCTATAAAAATATATGTGCACATATGTGTGCATGCAGGATAAATTGGAAATAAAATAACAAACAAGATATATATATATATATATATATATATATATATATATATTTATACACACACAGATAGACAGATAGATAGATAAACAGAGGGAAAGCACTAGAATTAAGAGGAAATCAGGAAAGGCTTCTCATAGAAGGTAGAATTTTAAGTAGGATTGGAAGGAAGCCAGGAGGCAGAGGGAGAACATTCCAGGCACAGGGACATCCACTGAAAATGCCTAGAGTCAGGAGATAGAGTGTTTTGTTCAAGGAACAGTAAAGAGGCCAGTGTCACTAGATCAGAGAGCACAAGTGTGGTGTAAGGTGTAAGAAGACTGAAAAGGTTGTGGGTGGAGTGGGGGAGTAGATTATGAAGGGCTTTGAATGCCAAACAGAGGATTTTATAGTTGATCCTGGAAGTGATAGGGAATCCCTGGAGTTTATTGAGTAGGAGGCTGACATGGTCAAAGCTGCACTTTTGAGAACTGAGTGGAGGATGGGCTAGAGCAGGGATAGGCTTGTGTCAGGCTATTGCGATAGTACTGAGAATCCTGATTCACAGAGATAAGTTGTTATAAAGGGAATTCAAATCTTGTGAGCATATTTAGTGATAATGGAATATGGTTTTGCATGAATGCACAAAAATTTTTGTTAACTTCATTGTAAATAAATGTAATTTTTGGTTATTGAAAAGATCAATTAATTTGTCTTTAATGGTTCATTATTGCTGGTTTTTTTCTAGCTTAACATGGTAAGGGTTTTATATAGAAACCTTTTTCATTTGGTTTGGTCAATAGGTATTATTGCTTCAACTCTTTCTTTCCAATTTTCATATTCAGTCTTTTTCTTTCTTACCCTTTCCTCACAGGCATACCCTGTAGGCAGCTGGTGGCATGGCTGGATGGAATGCTGGGGCCTGAAGTCAAAAGACTTGAGTTCAAATCAGGCCTCAAACACTTTGCTCTTTGTGTGATCTTGGGCAAGACATTTAATCACTGTTTGCCTCAGTTTCCTCAACTATAAAAATGGGGATAATAACAACACCTACCCGTTGTGAGGATCAAATGAGATAATATTAGCTGATTGCCTGGCACATAATACTTCTAATAATACATAAATGCTTATTCCCTTCCCTTTTCCTTACTTCCTTGTTCTCTCTCCAATCTATACTTTTTTTCACTAACACTTCTAGAATATTTCAATAAAATAATATAGTTATTAATTAAGAATATATTTTCTATACCACCTTGATAAACTTTTCACATCCCTTGAGGATATGTGCACCCAAGGTTAGAAATCATTGCAGGAGAAACAGAAGCCCAGGGAGGGAAAGAAAATTGTCCAAATGACAGAGACAGGATTTGAATTTACATCTCTTTCTGTTACATGTAGCTCCCCTTATGAGGGAGCAGCTCAGTGGCCCAGTGGATAGAGCACTGTGTTTAGAATCATGAAGACTCATCTTCCCAAGTTCAAATCTGGCCTCAAACACTTACTGTCTGTGTGACCCTGGACAAGTCACTTAACTTTGTTTACTTCATTTTCCTCACCTGTAAAATGAGCTGGAGAAGGAAATGGCAAACCACTCCAGTATATTTGCCACGAAAACACCAAATGGGGTCACAAAGGGTCAGAAATGACAGAACAGTCACAGCCCCTTTGGGATAGGGGTTACAACAGATGACAAGGAAAAGGGTTACAGGAGAGCTCCTACCCCTAGTGCCATTCGTAGGTATTTCCCTAGAGTTTCTGCTTTGGCCTGTGTAAGGTATCCCCTATAATAATAATTCAGTTCCATTCCACTCAAATTAACTCAATTGGATTCAGCTAAAATTGTACTAAGCACCTGTGTGCAAGGAATTGTGTCAGGTATATTGTTTGAGGAAGAGAGGGAAAAGAAAGGGGAGAGATATTTAAATCAATAGGAAAAGTGATCTGCCTTCAGGGAACTTACATATTTCATATGATGTTCAAAGACAACTTAGTAAATGTAGATCATTGTTGGCCGTGAGATGGAGGAGAGGGGAAATCATGAAAAACTTTAAGGAGGAGGTAACATTTGAGCTGGGTGTTGAAGAAAGGACTGGAATTCAACAGGCAGCGATCAGAGGAGAACATTTTGGGCAGTTATGTGAGCATAATCATAGAAGTAGGAGGCCTCAAAGGACAGAGAGTAGTCTAATTCGGCAGAGTGCAGGACACATGGACAGAAGTAGTGTGAGGAAAGGTGGTGCCAGATTGGAGAGAGATATGAATGCCAAGACAAGGAGAGTGGCATTGATTTGATAGGCAATAGGGTGTTCTCAGAGTGGCTTGACAAAGGGAGTAGTGTGATCAGAATTGTGTATGTGGAAGATGATTGTGCAATAATATAAAGGCTGGATTGGAGGAAGAAGGAACGGAAGGTGGGAAGAAAAGTCAGATTGTTACACAATTCCAAGAAAAAAAAAGCATCTACTTGAATAGAAGACCCAACAACTTGTCTGCCCCCATGATTGCATTCCCTGAGATGTCATGGTGGAATTATCTAATTCCGCCTTCAGACTCCACAAATTCAGCCCCCAAGTAGGGGAATACAAGAATCCCAGGATTTGGGGTTAGGGGCCTCAGCATCAAATCTGGTTCTTCTCTGACCTTGTGCTCCAGTTTAACTGGAGATTTTGTTTTATTTCTCACCACTGAGCAACTGCCTTGTACTCTAGAACTAGAATATGGATTCTTCTTTCATCCTGCCATATTTGAGATCCCTGTCTAGTACTTCAATTCATCTAGGACTGCCAGCTGGCTGTGGTCTCTTCCTTTTCCTTCCAGAGAGTGGAGGCTTGACTCTGAACCCCAGTTCTGGTGATTGGGCTACCACTACCCAAAGTCAGACTGCACCATATTTGCCTGCCTGGATCACTACAGAATGGTTCCCTGGAGGCCGAGAGAAGAGGGTCCAGGGAGCACTCTGGGCTGCCTATGTAAAGTTCCCCGAGGACTCTCCAGCCATAGCAGAAACAGTTGGATTTCACTGGAAGGCTGATTTTGCTAGCACTTCTCTCAGGGTTTGCAGCTACAGATATTTACTGGAGTCATGGATTTTACCAGTTTATACACGGCAGTGAGCAGTACATGTGGTGAGAGTGAGAGAGTGAGAAGCAAAGAGGCCAGTTGAGGTGGGGAGGAACAGTGCAGCTGCAGGTCCCACAGTGTAGGGGCTCCTGGGTTTTTTCCCACTTGTGTCTTAATTGTGGTGAATGGAGGTTTCTCACAGGTGTCTTTGTTGGTTTGGCATCTTGACATATTGTTGTAGAGCCCAGAGACAGTATTCACTATATTGGGGGAGTGAGCAATGACAAAGCTATGAGCTGCCCCTTTGATTTGTACCAGTGGGCACCAGGACATGACAAAAAATCAGTCAGCCCAGTAGTATTTACTACTATGTGCCAGATAGGGCAACTAGGTAGAGCAGTGGCTAGAGCTCTAGGTCTGAAGTCAGGAAGACTTGAGTGCAAATATGGACTTAGACACTTACTAGCTGTGTGACCCTGGGCAAGTCATTTAACCCTGTTTGCCTCAGTTTCCTCATCTATAAAATGAACTGGAGAAGAAAATGACAAATCACTCCAGTATCTTTGCCAAGAAAACCCAAATGGGGTCACGAAAAGTCAGACACAACTGATCAACAGCAACCACCACAACAAATGTGTCAGATACTATGTTAGGTGCTAGGGCTACAAAGACAAAAATGAAACAATCCTTGCCCTCAGGGAACTTAAGTTCTATTGGAGAAAACAACATAAACACATTTAAATAAATGTAACATATATAAATATTCATATATAATATATATATTCAATATTACTCTCCTATTTGATGCCTAGGGAATTTGCCTGAATCAAAGGACCTAGTAAAAATACCCACTCCACCAAACTAAAGAAAGTGAGCAGTTGAAGACATGAAAGAGCTGGGAGAGGGAGGAAGAAGCCAAGTGAGAGCAGCACAGGAAGGAGGTAGGTTCCTGGGGAATTGCCTCAACATGGTGACACCACGAACCACCTCCTGCTTATGTAAGATACGGGTGGCTAACCACGGAATTGTTGATTTAGGTATTTCATAACTCAGAGACAGAGAGAGAGAGACAGACAGACAGAAAGACAGAGACAGAGACACAGAGAGAGACAGAGAGACACACACACACAGACAAAGAGAGACAGAGACAGAGAGACAGAGACAGAGAAGGAGAACACACTAAAGTGTGGAAGAGAAATAAATTTGATAATCGTGGAATATGTTGCCAGAAAAATTCTCTAAATATTTGACAAAAACTTCTGGGAAAACTGAACCAAGTGATAGAGAATATAATAAAATATAAAGCAATCAATTTTGATTATATAAAGGTAAATTTTTTTTTGTACAAAGAGGTAAAATACAAAAAAAGCCTTGCAACAAAATTTCTCTGAGAAAGGTCTCATTTCTAATGTATATGAGAAATATATTCAAATTTATAAGAATAAAAGCCCCACTAGATAAATGGTCAGAGATTGTGAACAGTTATTTTCAAAGAAAGAAATCCAAACTATCAACAATTATGTGAAAAAATGCTCTAGATCAATAATTACAGAAATGCAATAAAACAATTTTGAGGTTCCATGTTACACCTATCAGACTATCAAAAATGACAAATTTCAGAGAGATTGTGGGAAAACAAAGATACTAGAATATTTTTCTAGCCATTTTGGAAAACAATTTGGAGCTTGCCTAGAAAGTTACCAAACTGCATAACCCTTGGCCCAGCTATACCACTACTTAGGCTACACTCTAAGGAAATCTAAGGGCGTGTCCTCCTTCCTATGGAATGGCTAAACAAATTATGGTCTGTTAATGTAATGGATTATTATTGTATCTTAAGAAATGATCAAAGGCATAATTTCAGAGGAAACTAGGAAGAATTTTATGAACTGGTGCTCTGATCAATGCACTGATAAACCATAAATCCAAAAGACTGAAAATAAAACATGCTTGATAGAGACAAACATATCCTGACAGAGAGGTGATACACTCAAAATTCAGAAGGTAATATACATTTTTGGTCATGGCTAATATGGGAATTTGTTTTACTGGACTATGTAAGTAGGTATCTAGGGATTTGTTTTTTGGGTGAGTTTGCTTTTAAAAAAATTTTTTTTCCAGTGAAGGGAGGGATAGAAGGAGAGAAAGATACTGATGAATAAAACAGTTGTTATTTGAAAAAGAAAATAACTATTAAAAAAAGAAATGTCTGTAATGTAAAAACAAAAGCATTGATAATTTTCTACTTTTCTGCACACTTGTAACTTTAAAAGGATAGCTATATTTTTTTCTTCTAAAATTTTAATGATAAGATCTCTTGTACTGCTAATCCATTTTGGAGTTTATTCTGCTGAATTATGTAAGGTGTTTGTCAAAACCAGATTTTTGCCATGTTCCTTTCCAGCTTTCCCAGAAGTGCCTCTTGAATAGGGAGCCCTTCCTTCTACAGTATTTATTTGGGGATTTCTTGAATGCTAAATCATTTTATTTGTTTATTTGTTTCTAGATCTTTCTTTTTTTTTTTTTTTAACAGTTCCACTTATCTAATTTTCTAGTGTTTTTTTTAAACAGTACCAAATTGATTGATTGATTGCTGTTTTATAATATAACTTGAATTATTAATGCTAGGCCCCCTTAATTTATATTTTTTTATTTCTTCTTTTCGAATTCTTGAATTTTTCTTTCTCCAAATGAATTTCGTTATTATTTTGCCAACACTGAACTCAAAAACCTCCCTTCTTCCAAACTTCTGATTTTTTTCAAAGGCACCACCATCATTCCAACCTCTCACATTCATAACCTTGACATCTTTCTGGATTCCTCATTTTCCCTCATCCTATATATCCAATCAGTTGCCAAATTTTGCTGTTTCTACTTTCACATATCTCTTACATTCAACCCCTTTGCTCCATTCACATAGCTACTATCTTAATTCAGGACTCTATCACCTCTCACCTGGATTATTTTAAAAAATAGTTTCTTTTTTTCTTCCTTCCTTTTTTTCTGTTCCTCCCTTACCCTCCCTTCCATTGAATATTTTTTAAAATCAGAAAAACAAATTCTCCAGTACATATCTACATAGCCCAGTAAAGTAAATTCTCATTTTAGTCTAAAAATTCAGCATTTTAAGTTCATCACTTTTCTGTCAGAGATTAGTGTCATGTTTTATCTTCATTCTTGTGGTTAATCATTGTGTTGATCAGATATCTAAATTCTTTCAGAGTTGTTTTTCTCTATAGTGTTATTGCTGTATGAATTATTTTACTTCTACTCTGATTTCACCACTTCTTAAAGGTCTTCCCAGTTTCCCCTGAAATTGTCCATTTCATAATTTCTTTTTCTTTCTTTTTGTTTTGTTTTATTTTTTAAAAATGGAATGAGTCCCAAATGTGAGTGTCATCCTATCCTTGCTTAGGGGGCATACTAATCTTCTCTGTATTGTCCCAATTTTAGTATATATGCTGCTAAGGCAAGCACCATTTCATAATTTCTTAAGGCACAATAATATTTCATTATGTCTACATATCACAATTTGCTCAGCCATTCTTCAATAGGAACTCCTACCCCTTAGTTTTCTTTTCTTTTTATTTTTTTTTTTGGAGGGGGGGAAGGCAGGGCAATTGGGCTTAAATGACTTGCTCAAGGTCACATGGCTAGTAAGTGTTAAGTGTCTGAGGCCAATTTGAACTCAGGTCCTCCTGAATCCAGGGCCAGTGCTCTATTCACTGTACCACCTAACTGCCCCTTCCCCTTAATTTTCAGTCTGGTGCTGCCATGAAGGAAATGGCTATAAATATTTGTTTACCTATAGATCCTTTCCTTTTTTCTTTGATTTCTTTGGGGTTTAGCCTATTAGTGGTATAGTTGGGTCAAAAGGTATGCACGTTTTGACTACCCTTTGCCCCAGCAATACCACTTCTAGGGCTCTATCCCAAAGAGATCAATAAAAATGGGAAAAGGACCCACATGTACAAAGCTTTCTTTGTGGTGGTTAAGAACTAGAAACTGAGGGGATGCCCATCAAGTGGGGCATGGCTGAACAAGTTGTGGTATATGAATGTAATGGAATATTATTGTGCTATAAGAATGATAAACAGGCAGACTTCAGAAAAAACTGGAAAGATTTTTCTGACCTGATGCTGAGTAAAGTGAGCAGAAGCAGGAGAACATCATACACAGTGACAGCCACAGTGTAGCCCTTCTCAGCAATGCAAGGACCTAAAATAATTCCAAAGGACTCATGATGGAAAATGTTATCCACATCCAGAGAAAGAATTATGGAGTCTGAAGGTAGAGTGAAGCGAACCATTTTCTTTTTTTTGTTGTAGTTTTTTTATTTGTTATAATTCTTCTATATAACATGACTAATGTGAAAATAGATTTGATAAGTATCTTTACGTAAAGCCTATATCCAATTGCAGGCCATCTTGGGGAGGAAGGGGAGAGGGAGCGGGGAGAAATGTAAAACTTATGGAAGTAAATGTTGAAAACTAAAAATAAATAAATTTTTTTTAAAAGTATGCACATTTTAGTGACTTTCTGGGCATAGTTCTAAATTTCTTTCCGGAATTATTGGACCAATTCATAGCTCCATCAACAATGCACTATTGTACTTAGATTATTGCAACATCACCCTAATTGATTTTTCTGCCTCAAGTATAACTCACTTCCCTCCACCCTCCATACTGTTCCATTCTGTACATACCTGCCAAAGTAATTATCCTTAAATGTAGACCTGACCACATGACTCCCTTACTCATTCAACTGCAACAGCTTCCTATTACCTCTAGAAAAAAATATAAGCTCTTCTCTTTAGGTTTTAAAGCAGTATTCAGACTGGCCTCAACCTACATTTCCAACCTCCTTAGATATTACTCCTCATGCTGAATTCTGCATTCCAGCCAAACTGCCCTTTTCTCTGTTCCTCATAGATGACACTTCCATATGCCAACTCCATGGCTTTGCCCAGGCTACTCCATGTGTTTGGAATGCACAGTACCCTGAGAGGTTTGGGGGCTGTCTCTTTCCTCTGCCATCAGATGGAACTTCTACCAGCCAAGTTTCCTGCATTTGTTAGGGGGGTCAGTGACTAGTACCCTAGTTCAGTTTAACCACTTAAAACCAGGTAGCCTTCACAAAGGCATATTCAAAGGTATAAAAAGAATGAATGGACAAACATCCCCCCAGCTCCTCTGGGGCATAATCTCCCTTGTTCCATCTTGATCTCTGAGGGAGACTAGGCTCAAGATTTAGCTCAGATCTTACACAGCTTTGATCCTACCATATTCATGTCCAAAGGCAGCATTGCTGCCAGATGGGTCCTTCCAGCAGGATGGGACCCCAATGTCACCGCCATTGATTCTTTTTCCTGGGGCTACTGCTCTGGCTACAAAAACTGGCCTAGATTCCAAATCCCAGATTCCTCTAACTTTTTCTACCGATCTTTGAAACTCCTAAGGTCAGAGACTACATTTTCTGCCCCCTGCCCCTAAAACAGGAAAGAATAAAGAAAAAGACCAAAGAAGCCCCATTTCTCAGGGATCACGTGAACTCAGAGGAGAAGAGGCTTAATGGCCCTTCCCCTTCTAGTATATAGTCTCTTATCAGACACGATGAGTGAGGAAATCACCTCATTCTTCTGTATGTAAATATAGTAAAGTGGGACTGGAGTTGACTCAGGTTTACAATTCTTGCTACTTGGCTAATGGAAAAAAGTTTTTTCCATCCCTGTGACCGGCCAACTGGAACCTGATAGGGAATGTCTATGCATGTTCTAGTTTCTCTAAAGCACTTTCCTTACATGTCCTCATAATTGTCCAGAAAGCAAATTCCTATAGTCCTCCATATGGAGATTCCATTCTTAGAAAACTGATGGGGTCTGCACATGCACCAGATTCTCATTACATTTATATTTATGCTATATAGATTTTGATATGCACTTTGTGCCTCCACTTTTAAAATGTGAGCTCCTTGTGAGCAGTAATTTCATTTTTGTCTTTGTACCT
Organism: Petaurus breviceps papuanus; assembly: GCF_028583685.1. NCBI lineage: Eukaryota > Metazoa > Chordata > Mammalia > Diprotodontia > Petauridae > Petaurus > Petaurus breviceps. Next base: position 9,237,533 of record NW_027187316.1, read on the forward strand.
TTAAAATATTGTCTGGCACATAGTAGGTGCTTAATGAATACTTATTCATTAATAAACAATTCCACAAAGCAATTTCTTAATGTTTTGATTAGTATTATACTAAATCTGTATATTAATTTAAATAGAATGATTATTTCATTATCATTTATTTTAGAGCTAATTATCATAGTTCCTATTGGGCATAGTCTCTGGAGATTTGATTTAAGGCAGTAGGAGGATTGTTCTATTTGGTCAAAAACTTTTTCTGCATCTACTGAAATAGTTGTCATTAAGAATGTATGATTGGGGGCGGCTAGGTGGCACAGTGAGTAGAGCACCGGTCCTAGAGTCAGGAGGACCTGAGTTCAAATCCGGTCTCAGATACTTAACACAAAAACTTAACACAAAAAACTTGAGCAAGTCACTTAACCCCAATTGCCCTCTAAAAAAAAAAAAAAGGATGTATGATTGATTATATTAATTAATTGATGTTCAACTTTCCGTTGTATAAGTACAACTTGGTAGTAATGAATAATTTTTAGAATATGTAGCTATAGTCTCTTTTTCAAACCTTTATTTAAAATGTTTGCATCAGTATTTATTAGTGCCTATAGTTTTCTTTTTCTGCTTTCTTCCCTCCTAGTTTGGACATGAAGACAATACTGGTCTCTGTATCTTTTTTTTTTGTCTTTTTGGAGGGAGAAAGGCAGGGCAATTAGGGTTAAGTGACTTGCCCAAGGTCACACAGCTAATTAGTGTTAAGTGTCTGAGGCTGGATTTGAACTCAGGTCCTCTTGACTCCAGGGCCAATGCTCTATTCACTGTACCACCTAGCTGCCCTATACTGGTCTCTTGACAAGGAATTTGATAGAATGCCTTTTTTTCTCAATTATTGAGAATAATTTAAATAATATGGATATTAATTATTCTTTAAATATTTTATAGAATTAAAATGGAAATCCATCTAGATTGGGGTATTATTTCCCCTTTTATTAATTCTTTTATGGCTTACTAGATTTCTGTTTTGGAAGATTGGATTATTTAGGATCACAGTTTCTTTTCTTAATCTGAGTATTTAATATCTATGTGGATAGTCATCCATTTCTTTTAAGTTCTTAGTTTTCCTAGCATATAATTGTGTGTAATAGTTTCTGAGAATTCCATTTATTTTCTTTCTATTCATTGTGAATTTTCCTTGTTCATTTTTTTTATTTTGGCAATTTGATTTTCCTATCTATTCTTGAATCAAATTTGCTAGTGGCTTACTGATTTTGTTATTTTTTTAAGTACTTGGTTTTACTTATCAATACTCTTTATTTTTTATGTAATTGATTTTTCCTCTGGATATTAAAATTTTTGTGTTTATTCTTGGAGTACTAATTTATTTGCTTGCTAGTTTTTAAAATCATAGGATAGATTTATTAAACTTTTCATTTAAAAATATATGATTTCAGAAACATAAATTTTCATCTGAGGACTATTTTTTTCCTAATTACATGTAAAGACTTTATTCAACATTTGTTTTTTGAAAGATTTTGAGTTCCAAGTTTTTCTCCCTCCCTCCCCTCTTCCCAAAATAGCAAGCAATCTGATATAGATTGTACATGTGTAATAATGTAAAACATATTTCCACATTAGTCATGTTGTGAAAGAAGAAACAGAATAAAAAGAAAAAACCACAAAAACAAAAAAGTGAATATAGTATGCTTGAATCTGCCTTCAGACTCCATCAGTTCTTTCTCTGGATGTTAATAGCGTTTTCCATCATGAATCTTTTGGAATTGTCTTCGATCATTATATTGCTGAGAACAGCTAATTCAATCACAGTTGATCATCCCACAAATGTTGTTTCTGTGTACAATGTTTTCCTGGTTCTGCTCACTTCCCTCAGCATCAATTCACACAGGTCTTTCCAGGTTTCTCTGAAATCTGCCTGCTCACCATTTCTTATGGCACAATAGTATTCCATTACATTTATATAACACAACTTGTTCAGCCATTCCCCAATTGATGGGCATCACCTCAATTTCCAATTCTTGGCCACCATAGAAAGAGCTGCTATGAATATTTTTGTACATGTGGGTCCTTTTCCCTTTTTTATTATCTCTTTGGGATGTAGACCTAGAAATGGTCGAGGATTCCTTTTGCTACATCATACAAATTTTTGTATATTTTTCATTAAAAAAAAGTCATTTTCTTCAAATGGTTATTTTTTTTTTCCTCTGACTTATTTGACCAATTCTCCATGAGTTGATTCACCTGAGCAAGACTCCTTCCATTGGGAGTTGTCCTTAGGGGTCTGCTAATTAAGCATCAGGCTTTACTTGTAGCAACTAATGGGTGTTTTGTACTGAGTTGATTAGAAAGAGATGTCAAAAGTTTAACCCTTTAGTTTCCTGAGAGAATCAGCTCTTTAGGACAATAAAAGTAGACATTTAGTATCAGGCAAGAAAGATACACATGTGAACAAAATAAACTGCACCTCTTCCACCTAGTGGAGAAAAGCATAAAGTGAAAGTAATCCTGCATTAGATATTTAGAAAAAATATGGAGATCATGGAAACTGTGTGTGTGTGTGTGTGTGTGTGTGTGTGTGTGTGTGTGTGCGGCGCACGTGCTGGAACAACTGGATACTGGAGAGTTCTAGAAGGAAGAAGCACATGGAGTTTGAATGATGAGCAGACATCCTCTGGATCTGACTCCAAGAAGCTTTGCCCCTGCCTGACAGGAGAAGAGAGTCCTATGCAGCATCCTCTCCCACACTAGAAGTCCAGTCCACATCAAACATAATCCCAGCCTCTGAAGGAATTCTCCATGAGTTACCACTCTGGTGCTTTCTTCATACATAGGTGAAATTTGACTCTTACTTCCCCTAATTCCTGACCTAGTAAAGACCGGCAAAAGGATGAAAGAGGTAAAAATAAGTATAAAATGTTCCATTTATACACTTTGAAATTAAGAATAGTGAACTTAAAAATAAATTTGATAAATAATAAACCCAAATATTTCCGTTCTATTTCATAGAACAGTTCTTTATTACATTAAGAGTTGAGTTTGAATTCCAAATAGTGCAAACTATTGAATTATAATGGTTTATTTAGGTTATCTAGTCCTTGTTTAGGTTTTAAAATATTAAATAATTAATATTTTATTAACTTACATTTATTAAGTATTAATATTGAAATAAAATTGTTCATATTTTTAGTTATTTCTCTTAGTATGTAATTGCATTCTCTATGATTTTCCCCTTCTTTTTAATTTTTAAAATTTTTTTCAAGACAACAAGCCTATTTTTATTGCAGTTATCCAAAAAGTTGGCAATCACTGAGTTAGGCAATTGACTATTGTAACCTTGGGGAATCTTAAGGATTAAGAGACCTGAGTTAGTATGCCCAAAGGGCTATAAAATCATTTATACTCTTTGATCCAACAATAGCACTGCTAGGTTTATATCCCCAAGACATCAAAAAAAAAAAAAAAGGGCAGAAGGATCTATTTGTACAAAATTATGCATAGCAGCTCTTTTTTGTGGTGGCTAAGAATTGGAAATAGAAAAGATGTCCATCAATTGGGGAATAGCTAAACAAGCTGTGGTATATGATTGTGTTGGAACACTTTTATCTTGATAATTTATTTTTTTCTATCTCTTATCTTTAGGTAATTTATTTGTGCCCACCTTTTATTTTATTTTTTGCATTTTTTTTTTGGAGGAGGAAAGGCGGAGCAATCGGGGTTAAGTGACTTGCCCAAGGTCACACAGCTAGTGAGTGTTAAGTGTCTGAGGCTGAATTTGAACTCAGGTCCTCCTGACTCCAGGGCTGGTGCTCTATTCTCTGTGCCAACTAGCTGCCCCTGTGTCTACCTTTTAAAAACTAACTTTATTTTGTCTATTAATCCAGTTGTTTGTAAAATGTGTTATTTTGGTTTTCAGGTCTATCAATTTCCTCTTGGATTTTAGTAATTTCTTATTTTATGCTCTTTTTGGATATATTCATTTAATGGGGTTTTTTTTAGCTGCACAGTTAGCTTATTAATCATTTTCTCTTTTGTCAATATAAGCATTCATGGAAATAAATTTTCCTCTAATAACTTTTTGGCTTTTATTCTATACATTTTGATATCTTGTGACATTATTGACATTATCTTTGATGTAATTAATTTTTCATATTTTTAGTAATTTGTTCTTGACCCAATCATCCATAAACAAGTAATTTTTATGCATCTTTTGATTACATTCTTCTTTGTCACTTTTATTACAATTGTCCAATGGTCCATGAAAATAATGTTTAAAACTTCTGCTTTTTTATATTTTTTAATATTCTTTTCAAAAAATATTCTTTATGAGCTAGGGTATGACAAATTTTTGTTAATGGCCTGTGAAGATTTGAATAGGAACTCATTTCTTTAATAAACCCATTCAATTCTTTCCCTAGAGCTACTGAAGTTAATTTTCCATCATTCTGTTCAATTCTGTAACTTCTTTCTATTTTACTTATACTTTCACTCAGAGTGGAGTATTAAGGTCTCCCATTAATAATGTTGTGTCAACAACATTTATTAAGTGTTCTAGGCTCTATGCTTGGTGCTGGGGATATAAGGACATATAGGAAACAGACCCTACTTTCAAGGAACTCACTATCTAGTCTGGGAAGACTAAGTCCACAAGTTAACAAGGGAGAATGAGTTAAGTGCTGAGACAAAGCCCAGGCAAAATGTTTTTTTTTTTTTAATTTAAAGAAGGACATGTGATTTTCCCTTGCAAACAGGGAGATGGTAGAAAAGGAAATGGGGAAAATTTAATGGAGAAGTTCCCATCTGATTTGGGCTTGGGAAAAAGGAAATTCCAAAGACGAAAATGGCAAAGTAGAATTCATTCAAAGAATGGGGGATAACAGAAGCATAAAAGTAGAGGAAGAATAAGGGATGGAAAGTTATCTAATTTAACAAGAATCTCGAATGTATGAAGAAAAGTAGTGTGGGATAGGTTGAAATAGAGGCCTGAATGCCAAGCTAAGGCATGTGGACTTGATCCTGTTGACAATGATGAGCCACTGAAGATTTTTGCAAAGAGTAATATGTTCATAATCATGCTTTGGGAAGATTACATGATCAGGGAAGGACAGGATCAAAGAAGGGACAATCTAGAGAAGTGCTTTGTAAATTATAGAACGCTGTGTGAAAAGCAAAACCTAGCAAAGAATTGGAAATAGAATGTGTGCACTCTGGATCCCTCTCCCAGAGCCAGGTTGCTTCATGTGGCCTTGAGGGGTTGAGATGTTTTTTTTCTGTTGTCATTGGCCTGAGCTCTCACTGATTCTGTTCCCCCTATTATTAGGGCCTGTGACCAACACCCAACTCCATTTAAACACTTAACATTGATTAGGAATATTGACGTCAAAGATATAGCAAAAACAAACATACAAATATTTTCCTCAATCCATAATCTTCCTTATATCACCTCACCCTCAAGAGAGATTAGGCTAAAAATTTAGCTCAGTTTCTATACAGAATTGGTTCTATCAAGTCCAAATTCTTTTTTCTTTTGGGGGGGAGGAGGGAAGGTAGGGCAATTGAGTTTAAGTGACTTGCCTAAGGTCACACAGCTAGTATTTGTTAAGTGTCTGAGGTCAAATTTGAACTCAGGTTCTCCTGACTGCAGGACTGGTGCTCTATTCACTGTGCCACCTAGCCACCCCTTCAAGTCCAAATTCTTATTCAAGGATGAGTCTTCATGTTAGCCTTCACTAGTATGAGTATAGAAAGTCTATTTTTGTTCCTAAAGGCACTGATTCCAGTGCCTGCAAAACCTGATCAAGAATGTTTGGACACTGACCCAACCTCCATATCCCATGATACTTCACTCCCTTTACCTAGAACAGAAGGTAAACACAGAAGCTAAGCTTTGAGCTTCATGCCCTGGGCCAAATGACCTCAGAGGCTACTGAATTGTTTTCCATGAACAGTCACCAAGATTCCCTGAGGGTGACTGTAGCAAAAGTGGTAGTACTGACTGATGCTGACAGATCTTTCTGAATGACCCCTGAAACCAACCAAAAAGCCTCCCCTTCTCCAAATGGTTAGCCAATTGAAACCAGTTATGGAATGTCTGTCTACACATGCTCCATAGTCTCTCCAAGGCACTTCCCTTATTCCTCATCACATTTTTCTTGAAGCCAACTCCCTATCTTCTCCATGTGGAGAGATGCTATACTAGGTACTCTAAGAAAATGCTAAGGGGCGGCCAGGTAGCACATTGAGTAAGAGCACTGGCTCCAGTGTCAGGATGACCTGGAGATCGAATCTGGGCTCAGACACTTAGCACCCACCCAGAAACACCTGGCCGAGTAACCTTGAGCAAGTTACTTAACCCCAATTGTTTAGGGGCGGCCAGGTGGCTCAGCGAGTAAGAGCACTGGCTCCAGTGTCAGGATGACCTGGATCAAATCCGGGCTCAGATACTCAGCACCACACCCAGAAATAACTGGCTGTGTAACCTTGAGCAAGTTACTTAACCCCGATTGCTTTAAAAAAAAAAAAAGAAAAAAAAAGAAAATGCTAAGTGCACACAACAACCCCTCCCCCATTATAGAGACAAAATGGAGTGCATATCAATTGGGCAATGGCTGAACAAATTGTGGCACATGAATATAATATAATGTTGTTATGTTGTAAGAAACAATGAATATGAAGAATCTAGGGAAATTTGGGAGGTCATATATGGGAGACGGTAGACTGTGAGTATAGAATGAAGCACAGCTCAATCAGCAAATATTTATTAAGTGCCTACAGTGTACCAAGTACTATTCTAGGTGCTTCAGGGACAAAGATAACCTGTGGTTCAAAGCTCATTTGTATAATACTGTACTGTCTTCATCGATGGAAATTGATTGCTCAATACTCAGATTACAATGCTGTGTTAGGGGTAGAGTTGGCAAGAGCTTGAGAGAAAAGAGAGATCCTTCTTGGTCTTCTGCCTTCCCAATTTCAGAGAGAAGACACACAACTCTAAATTTCCTTTGGGGAGAGATCCTTGAAGTGAGAAAAAGATTCTGGAAGGAGCCAACTTACAGAGGAGTCGGCACCTTGATTCTATCCCTGTGTACAGCTAGCTTTATTGGAGATTTTGGAAAATTTCTCCTTAGCTAAGATCTGGAACTCTCATGCTCTGGATTGAGCTAAGATCTCTCCCAATTGGAGAGTTTATTCACTCTGTGTACTGTCTGGTACATTCTCTGATGATATCTCTGTATCTTCTCTGATTTCTATTTACTATTGTCTTGGATGAATGGGTTTATTTTCTATTCACTATGTGTGGTCTTTGTGGAACTGGCATTTGGTGGGAAAAAAGCCAAGTCTTGGAAATATAGCTTGGGGGACTCCTTTCCCATTAAGTTAAAAATCATTTCCCCTAGACTAATAATATTATAAAAATTATTTGCCTTAGACTAACAATAAAAGAGAGTGGATAGATATAATTCTAGCTCCGTTTCTCCTCTTCCTGAGGAGAATGGAGTAGGTGTCCTCTGGTTCCAACCTCTGCTTCCTTCCTGGTAGGAATCAGTCTTCCTTGTACAAAGGTGGGTGAAAGAGACTCTAGAGATCTCTATTAATGTTGTTGTGGTTGTAACCTTTAGATAGACCCATGTGAACACAATCTAAATGGACAACACAAACACCCTTACACAGACAAAAATTAAATAGTGCCAACCCCCAAGGAGCAACTATTGTCAGGAGAGACAACATATATGCATATGTCTATGTAGAACTATATATGGAATGAATACAAGGTAACTTCAGGGGCAAGCAGCTGGGAGGATAAATGTGTGATTATTCATAAATAAACAACATGATTGGTTACTATGTTTTTTTTGCTTAGCTGTACTTTGTTGCAAGAGAGAATTCTATTGGGATGGAGTTACTTGTATAACACTTTACATACACTGTAGGACAGCTGGGGCACTGTAGTAGTGACCAGATTTGGAAATTAGCTGGTGGAAGTTATGGACTATGGCTCAAAACATCAAAAACAGGGAATCACTGGTTCTACACCCTTCCACCTCACATCTGGAATCTCTGCTTTTAACTCAGATTCCCCCTTCTTTCTCCCTACCCCTTCACATTCACAGAACACAAAAATTCAACATACTGTGGCCATGTAGTTTATTGAACATCATTGAAATAAAAGGAGACATCTATTCCATTGATAAAATAAACTAGTAAATAAAATAAAATAAAAGGAAAAGTTAGCTGCCATTCACTTATATGATGCGTAGGAAGTCCCAGTTTAACCTCAGTAGTTTTCTGCTCCCTGTTTCCAGCAGGGCAACCAGGAGGTCTCTGTCTTAAAGAGAAGGGAAAGAAAAGAAAACTGTATTTTTTAGGTCTCTGAGAATTTGCAGTTCTTTGTCTCTTCCGTGTCCTCTTTCTTGTGCAGTTCTTTGTCCTTTGAAAGATGGTCCTGTTTCCCAGTCCTTTTTTTCTGAATCATCACTATCAACTATCGCCTCTCCTCCAACCCTAACAAGAATGTGACAACACAGAGAGGAATCTTCTAAACAATCCAATAACACAATGACAAAACAGGATCAATGTTAGTCCCTGAGCAAATTGTTAAAGTTCTTCAATTAGGCTCCTGGATTATAGGGTGTTGATTATTAGATAAAGGCAATTGATGGGAATTGGGAAGTATCTAGCAACTGGCTGACTGCCCTTAGTGGCCTTGAAAAGGAGTGAGCAGAACCAGGAGAACAATTTATACCATAACACGAACAATGTAAAGGCAACAATTCTGAAAGACTAAGAATTATGATCAGTGTTTAATAGACCTTCTGGTTAGGCTGGGCTGACTGCTTCCAAAAAAGATTAAGACGCTAAAGAGCCTGACAGTTGTGTTTCTTCCTAGTAAGAGAAAAGAGGGCTCTTACGCTGAGATAAGATAAGTGGGATTTCTGGTACAGAGGGAATTGGAGAAATTTCTCTGAAGAGGATATGAAAGAGAGTTTGAGAGTGCAGTTGTGGTGGAAGTGGCAGCCACAGATGGACAGCTCTTCCCAGGAGATAGAGATTTCTCTTAGCCACTGGATCCTTTTCCTTTCCTCTAGCTCATAGTCTGGCTTATTAAGAGAATCCAACAAACGATGACTGAATTCTAGCTTCCCTGAGAAATTGCTGGAACTAAAGGCAAATCTATTCCATTCTCCCTCTCTTTTGTTTTCTTGCCTGGAGCAATAGGTGAGAAAGCTAATTACTAAGGGCTGTTTGGATCTTTAAACCTTTTGCCTAGTACGTTTTTATTTTTTAACCATAGCTTGATAAAGATAATTTTATTGGCTTAGTGAGTTTGAGGTTTCGCTATAAAAAGTGTGAAATGAGGTAAGGAAAAACTATGGCTATTTGATAGTGCTAAATTCAACTGGCTGGAATATCGTCCTGGGTGCAGTCCATCTTCAGACAAAGAACTAACTGATGGAGCCTCAGTGCCCATTGAAGATACTTACTTTTTCTCCCCCCTTCCCTCCCCTCTCCCCACCTCTTTTCCCCTCTCACCCTCCCTCCCTTCCTTCCTCCCGTCCTTATTTTCTTACACAGCATGCCTTACATGGAAATGTGTTTTGCATGACTACACATGTATAACCTATGTCAAATTGCTTGCCTATTCAATGATGGGAGTAGGGGAGGGAGAGAATTTGGAACTACATTTTTTTTTTGTCTTTTTGGAGGAAGGGCAATTGGGGTTAAGTGACTTGCTCAAGGTCACACAACTAGTGAGTGTTGAGTGTCTGAGGTTGTACTTGAATTCAGGTCCTCCTGACTCCAGGGCTGATGCTCTATTCACTTCGCCATGTAGCTGCCCCAAGAACTAATTTTTTTAAAAAAAGAATGTTAAAATTGTTTTTACATGTAATTGGGAAAAAATAAAATATTACATTAAATAGGGAGGAAAAAAGATCATCATCCTGACTAGTCCATTAATAGATTATCTAGGGGCTCAAAGAATCTTGTGGATTTTATTTACAATTTGTATTTTAATGTTTGACCTTTTTTTTTTTTAAAGCTTTGTAGAGAAAAGAAGCCACGTGGAACTGGCACTTCTATGCTAGACTAAAACCTTCAGGAGCTAATCTCATATCTCAAAGCAGACAGATCAATTTGAGCCAAGAGCTTTCTTCCCCCTCACCACTAGAGAGAGAGGGGTAGGGGAATAGAAACCCTACAAGAGGAGGTCATGCCCTTAGGCAACCATAGTGACCTCTGCTGGGCAACAAATGCCATAACCAACTGTGATTTCAGAAGATTGATGAACTATGCACCGCTTAACCTCCTGCCAAAAAAAGGTGATGCATGCTTTAAGATGCAGAATGAGACATACATTTTTGGACGAGGATGATGTGAGAATTTGTTTTGCTTGATTATGCACTGTTACAAAGGTTTTGTTTCATTTTATTTTTTCTTTTTTAAATGAGGGTTGAGGGAGAGAAAATAATTCTTGTTCATTAAAAAATAAAAATTTTTAAAGCTCTGAGAAAAGAGTTGTCTTTTCTTTTTTTTTTTCTCTTAGAGAGGAGGGCAAGGAGGAAAGGGAATTTCGATCTCCTCCCTCTCCCTCCCCTCCACCTCACTGCCAATAGTGTCTTGCTGCAGAAGAACTTGGCATCTTCCGTTGGAGCAGGGAGTCCAGCTGTGGAGTCCAGTCAAGTCAATGAGGGGAGTAAAGAGTTTGGTGGCTGGAACTGGGATACTGCTTAGGAGAGAGCAGACTCCAGAGCTACCCTAGGTCAGGATTTCAACTGAGCCCAAAGCTGGAGACAGCAGAGACCACAGCCAAACATCAGAATTTTTTTTGTGTGTGTGGTACTGCTAAATTGTCATTTTGATGGGGTACAGGCTCTGGGAACCCCCTTGAAACTTCCCACTGGATCTGGCATTCACCATAAGGCCATAAGCCTACAAGCCTACTATTATCACTATGACTGAATCTCTGTTACCCTTAACCTAGCCTAGCCCTCCATTGTCTGTTGTCTCCAATAGCCTTCAGCTACCTCCCACCCTTGATCCTATCAAAATATCTATGACCAAATCTGTTACCCTTAAACTAGCCTAGCTCCATAGTCAGTTACCTCTGGCTGTTTCCCACCCTTGATTCCATCAAAATCCCATTCTCTTGTTTCCTGGGGTTTGACCTCAGTCCCATCAAGATCCTCCCTAGACCCCTCCTCTAGTCACCCCAGACTACTAGACTACCCTTAGATCCCTCCCACAGTCCTTCTGTATATAAGATCCATCCTGCCTCCATGAAGGCACTCAGATTGCTCAGATTCAATCTAGGTGACATTCAATCTGGCCTGCTTGTCAATACAAGCATCACAAATGCTTAAACTTCTTAAGAGTCTACCCAATATAGTGAATCTTTAATAAACTTTGTTTTACTATGACTGAGAGAAGGCTGGAGTTGAATTCATTTGGGCAGGCCCTGGTATATTGGTATTTTGGGTTCCTGAGCACTCTTAAACCTCAGCATTCCAGACCTCAACAATTTCACATTTCACTTGAGCTCCAAACTGTCCAAATAACTCCCTCCAGAATCATGCTTTGTTTGTTTGCCGGTTTTTTTTTTTTTTTTGGCAAGCTGTATCAGGAATTGATCTCATTCCCCTCCAAGAGAGGATGAGTGGAAGCAGTGGATATTTATTCAGCACCCAGGATCTCTAAACCTCCTGAACTCGTGAGGTAGCGTCTAAGACTGGAAATGTCCACAACAGGATTGCTGTTACAGACCAGACAACGGGAATACCCCGTTCCAAGTCCCAGGGAAACTAGAATTCCTCATTTGTGGGGAGTAGGAAGACAGTCACAGCTGGGCAATCACCCCCTCAATCTTCTACCTCCAAGAGGAGTATTGTGCTTGGAATTATGTCTATGATACACATGAGATGTTTTCAGTCCAGGAGTACATTGCTTTTATTGAGTTCAGCAGTGGGTTGCCCTTGTCATTCTGGAATAGAGGCAGTAGTTCTTCCCCAAACCCCTTGGGTAGTAATTTCATCCCTACCAGCTTCACTGCCCTGTCACCAAATACTTGTTACACAAAAGATAAGGAAACATTTATCAAAGTGAGTTTTAAAATGCTAACTGGGGAAAACAGAGAGCTTAGATTAGGTGAAAGAATATTCAAGAGTAAAGGGAAGAAATCTCAGTTAAAAG
>NW_027187316.1:9249722-9266327 GCF_028583685.1 Petaurus breviceps papuanus
TTTCCCCAGTTAGCATTTTAAAACTCACTTTGATAAATGTTTCCTTATCTTTTGTGTAACAAGTATTTGGTGACAGGGCAGTGAAGCTGGTGGGGATGAAATTACTACCCAAGGGGTTTGGGGAAGAACTACTGCCTCTATTCCAGAATGACAAGGGCAACCCACTGCTGAACTCAATAAAAGCAACGTACTCCTAGACTGAAAACATCTCATGTGTATCATAGACATAATTCCAAGCACAATACTCCTCTTGGAGGTAGAAGATTGAGGGGGTGATTGCCCAGCTGTGATTGTCTTCCTACTCCCCACAAATGAGGAATTCTAGTTTCCCTGGGACTTGGAACGGGGTATTCCTGTAGTCTTGTCTGTAACAGCAATCCTGTTGTGGACATTTCCAGTCTTAGATGCTACCTCACGAGTTCAGGAGGTTTAGAGATCCTGGGTGCTGAATAAATATCCACTGCTTCCACTCATCCTCTCTTGGAGGGGAATGAGATCAATTCCTGATACAGCTCGCCAAAAAAAAAACAAAAACCGGCAAACAAACAAAGCATGATTCTGGAGGGAGTTATTTGGACAGTTTGGAGCTCAAGTGAAATGTGAAATTGTTGTCTTATCTGTAAACCCAGCCCAGTATGTAGGGTACCTGGTCTTATATTCCTGGTTATTGTTACTATATAAATGTTGTCTCTTCCTTTGAAAGAATATCAGCTCTCTGAAGGAGAGACTATTACAAATTTGTCACCATATTCCCAGTGCCTGGCATATAGAAGGTGTGTGATAAGAGCTTGCTGATCGATTCCTGCTAGGTTCCTTCAAGCCTTTATATTCTAGGAAATGTATCTTTTCCCACCATCCTACTCTACAAGGAAGCAAGAATCCAAACAAGAGTGTGGGGTCTCTTGAGCCAAGGGAAGAAAAAGTATACAATAGGTATGCCCAACAATGTAAAAGGCTTCAGAGAGTTCCAGGTTTACAAAAAAGTCCACAGGATCTGACAATTGGGAGATGGTCAGGGACTTTTAAGACAAGCGCTTCATCAGAGTTGGGAGAGGAGAAGCCAGATTGTAAAGGGTTGAGGAGAGAGGTTGGTCCTTAGAGATCGTCTAGCCTAAAACCTCTCATTTCACAGATGAGGAAACTGAGGCCCAAAGAGAGACTTCCTTAAGGTCACAAACTCTGGTAAGAACCAGAGTTGTTGAGTCTTCTAATATCAAATCTGGTGCCTTCTCCAATGTCCTGTTTACCTTGCTGCTTCTAGCATTGACATCTTTTTCAGGAAGTTTATGGTGAACAGGAGGGAAGGGCCATGTGGGTTTTGGGACAACCAGGTGAGGGGAGTAAAGGGTGCCTCAGTGGTGGTAGGTCTTCCAATTCCCATCTGGGTTCCAAGGTTGGTCTGGGCTGGGGGTAAAAAGTATCATCAACTCAAACTGTCTAGACAACAGGCATTTATTTAGTTGGAACTTACTATGAATCAGGCACTACGCTAAACCCTGGGGATACAAAGAAACACAAAAACAGACCCTGCCTGCTGTAACAGCAAACACACTGGCATACCCAGGATGGCCGATAGCACAGGTTCTTAGATCTGCTTTAGTAGGAAAGATAGTTGTTTAAGGGGTTAACAATCTTTTTAAATTACATTCACTAGTTCACAGGGAAAGTCAGCACTCTGAACTTCAGAGAAAATACAAACAGAGAAATAAAGACCAACAGACAGGACTCTGACTGCCTGAATCAACTATATACTTTATATACATCCCTGGATCCAGAGAGCCTTTACATCTGAGCAGGCAGGGAGCTCTGAACATAGGGCCACTCAGAATCTTGACCAAGGAATAATAAGATCCTTCTCATAATTGAACCCCCAAAGCAAACCAACTCAGAGTATATATACACTTCTCAGAGTCAGAAGACATCACAACCCTCCTGACTCAGTGCCTAATGAGAAATTATCAAAAGGTGTGAAAGCCTTCCTACAAGCAAACCTCCCTTAAGGCAAGCTTCCCTTAAATGGGCTCCATGTGAGGCTTATTAATGGGCAGGGAAGATCTTAAATTCCATTAATATTACACCCCCAAGGAGCTCCCAATCTAGGGACAAGACAACATGCAAACAGCTATGTTTGAACAAGATTTACTTAGGATAAGTTGGAGATAATCTCTGAGGGAAGGCACTAGCACTAAGAAGGACCAGTAAAGGTTTCTTGTACAAGGTGGGAATTTAGCTGAGACTTGGAGGAAGCCAGGAGGGAGGGAGAGAATTCTAGGCAATGGGGACAGCCAATGAAAATGAGTGGAGTTGGGAGACAGTGTCTTGAGCAAGGAATAATAATAACAAAAATAATAATAGCAATAGCTAACATTTACCTTAGACATATGCATATATATGTATAATAAAATAGCTAACATAGTGCCTACTATGTTCCAGGTACTGTGCTAAGTACTTTATAATTATGATATCATTTGATTCTCACAATAACTCTGAGAGGTAGGTGGTATCGTTAACCCCATTTTACATGAGGAAACTGAGGCAAACAGGGATTAAGTGACTTGCCTAAGGTCACATAGCTAATAAGTATCCAAGGCTGAGTTTGAACTCAGACCTTCCTGACTCTAGTTCTGGCACTCCATTCATTGTGCCACCTAGCTGCCTCATACATAGGAGAGACCTGGATTTAAATCTTGGTTCAGACATTTATTAGTTGTATAAACTTGGACAAGGTCTTTTCTGAGCCTCAACCTTCTTATCTGTAAAATGGGGACATCCTACCACCTGTACTAATCTAAGCCTAACCCACAGGGTGTTTGAGACTCACTACACAAATATAAACCATGATGATGATATCCAGTCATTGGATTAGGAAATCTAGAGAGACAAGAATAGGGACTCAGTCTTGAACCTGTTTCTGGTGATCCTGATAAACTTACGTGAGTTTTGCTAGCCAAACAAACAAACTTATCACACACACAAAAAAAGATCCCATTTTTAGCATGTGATAAATTAAAAGGATCCCTACCTATCCCCCACATCCAACTATTGATATACATAAATGAGAAAATAGAAAACATTGGGGTGCATCTTGTGAATCAGTGTGGCATATTGGAGAAGGGATGGATTTGGAGTCAGTTTGGGCTTGAATTTCAGCTCTTCTACTTATTATCTGTATAGCCTTCAGCAAGTTGATTGAAGGAGCTAGGGGTGCTCAAGGAGAAGGAAGACCCCATGGAGGTATCTGATAGCTGTGTTCTAAAATCTGAAGGGTTGTCATTGGGAGAAGGGTTCAGGCTGGTTTTATTTGGCTCCAGAGGGTAGAACCAGGAGCATGGGTGCATGTTGCCAAGAGGCTTGATGTCAGGAAAAACTTCCTAACAATTGGAGCTGGTCAAAAGTGGAATGGGTTGCTATAGGAGGTGATGGATTCCCTGGAGGCTTTTGAGAGACTTGTTAGATGTGTAAAGATAGGGATTTCTTTTGTATATAGGCTGGACTAGATGGTGGCTAAAGTCCTTTCTAACTGTGATTCTGTAAAGTCCCTTCTCTGGGCTGCAGTGTCCCCATCTGCAAGACAAGGGATTGGAATAGATGAATGCTAAACTCTTTTTTTTTTTTTTAAAGCAATTGGGGTTAAGTAACTTGCTCAAGGTTACACGGCCAGTTATTTCTGGGTGTGGTGCTGAGTATCTGAGCCCGGATTTGATCCAGGTCATCCCAACACTGGAGCCGGTGCTCTTACTCGCTGAGCCACCTGGCCGCCCCTAAGCAATTGGGGTTAAGTAACTTGGCCAGGTGTTTCTGGGTGGGTGCTAAGTGTCTGAGCCAGGATTCGATGTCCAGTTCTTCTCAACACTGGAGCCGGTGCTCTTACTCACTGTGCTACTTGGCCGACCCGAATGCTGAACTCTTTAAAGAGGGGCTGCTAGGTGGTGCAATAAATAGAGAGCTGGGCCTGGATCAGGAAGACCTGATTTCAAATGTGACTTCAGACACTTACTTGCTGTGTGACAATGGGCATGTCACTTAACCCTATGCTCAGTTCTTCCTCCAAGCAACATGGGGACACATTGGAGAAGGAAATGGCAAACCACTCCAGTATCTTTGCCAGGAAAACCCCAAATGGGGTCATGAAGAGTTGGATATGACTGAACCACAAAACTCTTTAAAGTGCTGCACAGAAATGAATAACTACCCCGTGTTTCCCCGATAATAAGACAGTCTTATTAATTTTTTTGGAAAGAAAAACACCAGAGGGCTTATTTTCAGGGGAGGGCTTATGTTGTCCTGCCTCAGCTCTCCTCCGGGAAACTGCTCTCAATGGCGCCAGCAAGCAAATCACTGGGGAAGAACAGGATGACGTGCTCACTGCTGCAGCTCTGATTGGATGCAGCTCGGAGCGCAGGCGTGCAAAGGGTACCGTAATGTAGCGTGTAGCGCAGGGGATCACCTTCACTACAGTAGCAATCTCAATAGGTCTTATTTTCGGGGGAGGGCTTATTTTAGAGGAATCTTACACAGTAAGGGGAGGGCTTATTTTCGGGATAGGTCTTATGGGGGAACACGGTATTGTCTTGGTGCAGTGGAAAGAGCTCTGCTTTAGGAGTCGGGAATCTGAGTGTATTTCTGACATCTCTTGCTACCTGTGTGACCCTCAGTTTCTTCATCTTTAAAACGTGAGGGAGTGTTTTGGCCTAAAATATGACCTCTGAGGTTATGTAAATCTAAGGTCTTCTGATCATTTCTAGCCTAGACATTCCGATTCTGTGATTGTGCTCCCCTTCCGGGGCTGACTTGGTAGGGCCCAGTTCCTCTCTCAAACCCTGTCACGTGTTTCCGGGCCTCCCAAATCGGAAGTGGGAGCTCTCACGCCTTCTCCGGCTTTGCTTTACCTCGTTTGAGTCTTTGCAGCCGTACCCCTACAGGAGGCTGCTGTGCACGGGAGGGGCTTGGGCTGTGTCTAGCTAGCCTGGTCCCTTTTAGAACGTTAGGCCCTGTTCTCCTGAGCCGAGGGCCCCTATTCCGCCCTTAGCATCAGACCGGGCCTGGGAGGCGACTAAAAGCGGCCAGCCACAAATGCAGCCTGGACTGACGGGAGGGGAGGCTCCGGAGCCCGGCCCGATGGGAAAGGAGGATCCGGGGCTCGGTCCGGAGGGAGGGGAGGACCTGGCCCCTGGCCCGGTTGCGGTGGATGCAGTGAGGCCCTGCGTCCCCGGGCCGCCGGCGCGGGAGGAGGAGGGTGTCCCGAGCACCCCCGGAGGAGCAGTCGGGGCCCGGGAGCCGCGCTGCTCCGAGGCTGAGCTGGAGGGGCCAGCCCGGCCCTGCGCCCCGGACCAGAGCCTGGCCGCCCCTGGAGGCCCGGCGCTGCCGCAGGAGGACGGGGAGGCCCCGGAGCCGTCCCGCGCGGTGTCTCTCCCGGAGATTCTGCGGCTGGTTCAGCATGGCCAGGACATTCCCGGGCTGGAGAAGCTGCACATCACGGCCACCTGCAGGCAGCCCACGGCATCGCGAATCCCCAGGAGACCCAAGCCTTGGGAAAGCCGGCTCCCGGACAGCCCCGCAGTGCCCTCGCCCTAGACACCCCGCAGCGACGAGGCCGCGGCTGGGCCCCTTAACCACGGGACAGGGTCGGGGGGAGAGACCTTGTGAATCCGGCCTCCGGCAGTCGCGTGTTCATCCTTCCCACCGTTAATGAACGCCAAGGGCGCTTGCAGTCAGCCGAGAGCCTGGATTCGAGCTATCTCAGCTAGACAAGTCCGTTCACTTCTGGGCCAGTTTCCTCCAGGCAGGTGCCATATGCCATATGCTTGCTCTTACCCACCTCTAAGGGTTGTGGTGAGAAAAATGCTTTACAGCCTTTGAAAGGACTGTACTAATTTGAGCCGTGGTTACCTGAACCGAAGCTTTGGTTTCTGTGCTTCGAAGACAAGCTAAAACTATTCGCTCGAGGGCCGGACTCGGAGGCAATGAATTTAAATACTTTATGAAAAAACGCTTACAAAGCTACAGACTTGACAACTTTTGAGACTATGAAGTGAGAATTCTCTACATTTCTCAAGCCATTCTAAGTACAAACCATCCATAGTGCAAAATACGTATAGATTATAACACCGGGGTTGAAGACATGAAAATCCACAATTTGACTTTCAAGAGCTTGCTAACCAGCAGTCTTGGCCGTTTCCAAATGGGAGTTTACTGTTATGAGATTATAAATAAAAATGCTATATCATGTGTACTACTATCTGTTGTTTCAATTGTGTACAACTTTTCCTGATCTCATTTGTGGTTTTCTTGACCAAGATACTGGAGTGGTTTCCTTCTCCAGCTCATTTTAGATGAGGAAATTCAGCTTTTAACAGGTTAAGTGACTTACCCTGGGTCATACAGCTAGCATCTGTGGTCACATTTGAACTCAGGAAGATGAGTCTTCCCGACTTCAGACCTGCACTAGCTGCCCCTGCTACAAATATTCATTACAATCCTTAGCTAGACTTTATAAGCCCTTTAAGGCAAGAAACTTGTTTTACATTGCTTTATTATTTACCTATGATTTTTAGCAAAAAGGAATGGGCCAGAAGACCTGTGTTCAAACCTTAGCTTTGCCACTCATTACCTTGTAACTGTGAAGTTACAATTTCCGTGAACCAGGTTTATTTCTAAAATGAAAGAGAGTTGTAAAGTATATTCTCTAAAAGCCTTCCAATTTCAACTCAACCAGAAAATTCTTAAGGTGCCATACTTCTCACTCACATGGCCTTATATCAGCCCTACCGAAACTGTCAAAGGTCAACTTCCAGTTTCAAAACCAACCTGACTCTACTTAGCTATGCAACCCTGGGCAAGTCATAACCTCCAAATGCTTCATTTTCCTCACCTGTAAAACAGTGGCACATGAATAAAATATAAACAAAACAGAAATAATTCAGTAGTAAGGAAAGTTTTTAATCTTCACTTCAGAAACTGGTAGTACAAATGACATCTTACCTTCCTATTTAAATAGCTTTATTAATATAGTCTTTAAGTCAATGACACTTGAAAGACACATACCCTAACAAAGGTATGCCAGTCAAGACAGTTTCCAGTAAGCATTATAACCTGGGAAAAGGGAGTCCTTGGCTAATTTCCCACTTATTTAAACCATTAACCATAAAATTAGCACAAACCTACTTAATCTTCCAGGGGATTTTAAAAGTCTCCAAAATTTCAAGATTGCTTATTCTTTTTTTCCATTGGAAAGAAGCGGTGGTACTCTTGTAGAGAAATACAACACATTCATCACCACACTTCACTAAATGGCAGCCTAGGTTAAGAATTTTGCTGCTTCGTATTCCCAAGTGTCAAAGATGTCTGCTCTCCATCTTATTGCATTAGAAAGTGAGATAAGATTCAAGGGATGAGAGCTGCCCAGAAAGAAGGGGTAAAAGTTCCTATCATGTTCTCAAGACAAAATCCAATGAGAGAACAGCTATAAAGTGCTCAGCACATAAGCAATTAATAAATGCTTATTTCAGCTTCTGCCCCAGAATCACATAAAGCTGGGCAAACTTACTGACTCAGACCACATGAAATCTACCTGTTGTGTGCTGTTGTAGATGGTGCTGAACTTGGGATCAGAAAATATGGGTTTGAATTCCACCTCTCACATGTCCTAGCCATGTGACCCTGGGCAAGTCACTTCAATTCTCTGAGACCTATTTCTCTTTGTATAATAGGGCTTAAGGAGCATTTACTTCAGAGGGCTGCTGTAGGGATTAAATGACAGAACCTAATTACAGTGTTTTGTAAACTTTAAAGTGCCCTATATGTTGGCTATTATTATTACTACCCCTTTTGGATACTTTAATAATTAGTTACTTATTACCTTAGCTTATGGGGAAAAGATAAGGGGCAAAGGAAGACCATAAAATAAGGATAATGAAAAGCAGTCAGAGTAAATTCGATTCATATTGACACAAAAAGGGCTAAGTTAGTGGAGGACTACAGTCAATATTTTGACTTTAATGGCAAGAAGGAATGGGACCTGGTGTACAGCAAGGGCATCAAAGTGGTACCAAAGTATGGGAAGCAGACTAACATAATTGCTAGGTGGGACCCTATGAGTCATAGAGGTATCATTAAAAACATGAAGAGTCCCAGTGATGATGATCCATTATATTTGAAAGTCATTGAAAACCTAGATCAAGTTCCATTGTCTTGTTCCAAGTGAAAAGCAGTGTGAGAAAGTGTAACATTCAACCCTGGGAATAGAGAACCACCTGTGGCTAATGACTGCTTGCTCTCTGGATGGGCGGCCACCATGAAGAAACTGGGATGGGTTGAAATCTAGCTTCCAATCCTAGAATGTGAAGTATAGATAGTCAGTCACGAGACATTAATCCAAGATGAAGCTGGCTGGATAAACCAATATGGTTTCTTCCTTGAGGAAAACTTCCTTCTACATAGGTGATACTCTTTTCTATCTCATTAATTTCCAGAGAAAGTTCCAGCAGAAAAGAAATCTTCTTTGAAGATACTGGGCATAAACTCAGAAAAGACAAAAATCTTCTGAGATCCTAGAGAAAAAAAGTAACTGAATTAATAGGAACTTATAGCAACCAGAGTAAATTATCAGGTAGTCTCAAGATTCAAAAGAGGAAGGATTGCCTCTTCAAAATTCAGTATATGTACAGTACTGGGAGAAGCATTAGCTTGGGAGCTGGAGTTCTCAGGTTCCAATTTTGATTTGTGAGACCTCTCTGGCCTCCTCAGTTTCTTCAATTCTAAAATAAGAGGGGGGAGGGGAGAAATAAGGGAAGGGCTGGAGGAAAGAATTAAATTAGATGATATCTAAGCCTCTTCTAGCTCTTTATCCTATTCCTTGGATCTTCATACCCTAAGACCCCTAAAACCAAACCAAAAATCACCCGAGTTTAACTCATTTCCTCCACACAGATTTACCTTAAATCAGTATACAGATAACTAAGAACAGAAACAAGAGTCCTATTCTGCTTTTAAAGATTTCAAGAGAGCAACACACTTTGAATGCTAAGTCACAGGTCAACTTAAGGTCACTGTATTGGGAGTGGAGCTGACAATTCTATATGTACCAACTAAAAAGTCTGGGTTCTTTCTTATAAACCAGTAGTTCAATAATATTTTCTTTCTTTTGGTAGATGCCACAATAGGGTTCTAAAGCCCTTTAGGAATAAGTCCATTCTTACCTGGGCCTAGTTCAGCTGCCGAATGATATGATTGATGCTTTCGCCTCGGTAGCCAGGTTTGCCCATTTCCTTCAGAAAACCCACTCTATTCTTGGCAGCATGGCGGGCTACCGACAAGGGGAAAGGACACAGGAACCTTGAGACCTGAGAGAAATGTTCTCCAACTGAGCAGATTTCATGGATGACATCTTCCAGACAAATGATACCAAACTTCCCTGAAAAAACACAAGCTTCAATTACTCCTACTAAAAAACCTCCACTGAACCTGTTTTGTTAAACCGTTGTCTTTTATTCTTTCTCCCCTCAATTTTTACAATCTGCTCTTTCTCACCTCCACTATGCCTATGATTCAATTCTCACCTAGACGCTCCTCAATCAGAGTATTATCTGTTAGAGAGACTTTCTTATTATTTATCCTGGCTTGTCCTCGTTTCAGAATGAGCTCACGGACAGATTTTAGGTTAGGATATCTGTGAAAAGAAGGAAAAAATAAGTTGTTAATTACAGAGGTAGATGAACCAGAATACGATAAATGCAAAGATGATGCTCTAGCAATCCTGTCCCCATACCACCCCATGAGCTCGGAAGGCACAAAACTGGGAGCTAAACAGAAAAGCAGTGTCTTCTGGAACCTTAGACAGGTCAAGGGAAAATTTCATTACAGAAGTGGTTATAGTTGGCCTTAGTAGCTGCTTCACAGGACATTTGCATGCTGCTGCCTCAAACTATCTGTGTTTCTAGTTTTCTTCTGGTAAAAATACTCATTCCCCCCTCTACCAGGAAAGTTACCCTTCTGCAAATTCTGCTTCCTAGAATCCCAAGACTGAGCACACATCCCACCCAATTCTCAGTGTAATTTTGTCACATCTTAATATTGCTACCTTCAATTTTGAACCTTTCAGCACCTACCATTAACCATCTCCTGAAATACACTAGACAAATACTCAGTGGTACAGAGCAGGGGATACATGTAAGCCAGTCCTCCCTTACTCAAAATTAAGGAAAAAAAAACCCAAACAGAAAAACAACCAAAAAATCCCCATACACCTTACTTTCTGTATGGCCTCCAGCTAATTCCATGCTCTTGCTCCCTCCCTGAATCACACACTCCAAAGAGAGTCAATAACATCTCTTCCTCCAAAAGTAAAATGGACACTAAAGAACAAGACCACCAGGTTTTTCCTCTACGACTTTCCTCCAACTCAGTTCTCCCTTATATCTAATTCACAACCTCTGTCCCTGTCTTGGCTCCCCACTCCCTCCTCCCATCCCCACATGGTTACCAGGAACTCATCACTCACCCCCAAGCCACATAAGGCTCTATCATGCGTAGTTTCTTTAAAGAAGTTGGAGACATTTTAATGAAGACACCACTATAAATTTTCTTCAAACGAAGTTCCTCTATTGTCTTTGTCACCTGGTTACTCACTCCATTAATCCTGATAAAAGATAGTACAGAAATTAGTCTCCTGTGTACAGACAATAGTAGGCCTTGGAAAGGCTCTCTGGAAAAATCAGCCCTTCCCCCCAATCAACAAGACTATTTCCCCAGAAATTGAGAAATCTAATTTCCAAACAAAGTGTTCTCAGAAATCCAACAAGGAAGAGTCAAAAGAGGAAAGCAAAGGAACAATAGCTAGCATTTATCTAACTTGTTAAGTGCGTTACGGCCTCTTTAGAGAGCTTCAAGTGCCTAGGGTCCACTAGTCTCAGTCCTGCCATTATTAGCTGTGAGCCTCTGGATAAGTCATTTAATCTAATCTGCAAAATGAGTAATGTTACCAAATTCAGACAATGGATTGCTGATTTCTGCAAACAGTGGCCTTCTAAGAGTTAAAATTGCTCAAAAAAGATAAAAATCCTGATTTTGGATCACATGTGGACTATGGCCTGGAAACGTAGGTTTTGTCTGATTTATAGAGAACTATTAATGTCATGTTGGGGAATTTGGATCTTTAATCTTGTAGCCCCTTGAAGTTTTTGAACAGAGGAATTATGTGAATCAAATCACTGTTTCAGGAAGATCTGACAGAATTGTGCAGTAAAAATTGGAGATAGTCTTAGTATTACTTCCACCTCAGAGCTTATGAATTTTTCTTTTCTTGGTGATTCCTAGAAGTATCTGAAAACAGTCTTAGATGAAATTGGAAGGGGGAAGGAGTGAAGAAAGGTGAGAAGCTTTAACCTCCTTCAATTCTAAAGGTGTTGTGCTATCATTAGAGCTGATTAAATTTTCTAAGGACTTTTACACTAATAAGGAGTGAATTCTATAGTCCTTATTTAAGAAATACCAGTGACTCCTTGTGGAGTGTTATAGTGAGGTTTATAGATATGGACTGGATTAGGTGAAAGTACTCTTCCAACTTTCAGTTTTATCATTCTGTGACCAACAGGGTTCTTTGTGGCAAGAAATTAAAAAGCTTTCATTATGATTTTCTCTGGTCTGGTGTTCTCTCTATATTCGAAAGTACCCTTGTTTGAATAAGGTGGTTCAAGCTTAACAATATTTTTTTTCCTTTATTTTATTCGAAGGGGGGAAGGCAGGGCAATTGGGGTTAAGTGACTTGCCCAAGGTCACTTGGCTAGTAAGTGTTAAGTGTCTGAGGCTGGATTTGAACTCAGGTCCTACTGACTCCAGGGCCAGTGCTCTATTCACTGCACCACCTAGCCACCCCATGAATAATATTTTCCAAAAGCATCTTCGGAACAGATAATTCTCTCACACTAAACACATAATCAGTTGTAAATGGGGAAGCAATTCCAATTTCTAGTATAGATTTATCACCTGAGTTTGCTGGATAGTTCTACTTGGATGTCCTGATGTCACATTAAATGGAACATAGTTAACGCTGAATTCTTTATCACTTGACTTTCCAGCCTCAGAATCACAAGATAAAAGAACCAGAAGAGACTCAAAGGCATAATCTGATCGTCCTCCTGACCACACTCAGAGGCCACTAGTGTTTTCACCCATACCATCCAACCTGTTTAGAATACCTCTCAACAATGCTTCAAGACCCAAAGTCTTCTCTAAAAGATCTCTGAACCCTCACAGTAACCAATCTCTGTATTTTCTCTTCTATAGCATTCTTAAACTACTACTTAACTATTCTGTCCTATTACCACTGTGCCCCCAGATTCATGTTAGGTTCTCAATAAAAAATGTGCCGACTAGATGTACAAAAATCTGCAGCCCAGACCCCACGCTAAAGCAAGAGGTAGAGGGAAAATCATGGTAGTTAGAAAGCCTGGCCTCTACTCACACTTCTACCACTTCCTAGCTCTGGGACTTTGGGCAAATGATTCAACTTCTCTAAGCCTTGTTTTTCTCATCTATAAAACTGACAGAACACAATGATCTTTAAGATTATTCTTATTCGGGGGCAGCCAGGTAGCACAGCAAGTAAGAGCACCGGCTCTAGCGTGGAGAAGACCTGGAGATCAAATCCCGGGCTCAAACACTTAGCACCCACCCAGAAACACCTGGCCGTGTAACCTTGAGCAAGTTACTTAACCCCAATTGCTTAAAAAAAAAAAAAAAAAGATTATTCTTATTCTAAGATCATATTTCAAGGAAAATCCAAAATCTCTGGTAATCAATTAGTAAGTCTTTGGAATTCAGTCTCTGCCCTGGGTCCTCCCATTATAATCCCCACCTGTTCCAATCTTTTTATTGGTAAGCAGCCATGGTCCATCTATTAATTAAAGAATTGTTAGTACTCAAGGCTAGTTTGTAGAGGAAAGTTAAAAAAAAAAAAGGCCACAATGATCATACTAAGCTCAGTTGTGAGACTAGTTTAAAAGAAAAGCTTATTCAAATACCTGGTATGAGTCTGGCAAGTGTGCTATGAACTAAGAACAGCAGAACTCACTGACCTGCCTGATCCTGGCAGGGGGTCTGAGAACCTTCACTAGGGTAACCCCATCCCTACTGAGGCTCACCTTTCCATGCGGACCACAAAGGCCAGACGATGTGCATCCTTCAGCACGTAGCACCCAGGTTTCGAATCCAGGCGCTTGAGACGAGCTACATCTCGGATAATCCGATGGGATTCATGGACAAATGATTCCAGCCGCCTGAATCTGAGCTGACTCCCTTTCTTTTGCTGAGAGTAGACAAAAGAGCAAATATTTATTGGTCTGCATTCTAGTTACCTTTATTTCTTAGAACCTAATTTAGTTAGTATTAGTCAGTGTTGTAACGGAGAGAACAAAGATACTTTCCTGTTTTACAGGTGAAAAAAGTGAGGTCCAAACTAACTTGAATAGTCAAGAGACCCAGGACAAAAGAGCAATCAACAAACAAGCACAATACCTCCTCAGGGCCTAGATTTCTAGTATTGAACTGATAACAAAAAATTTCGCATGTACTTATTTAGAAAAACAAAAAAATTCTATTTTCAAAGAGTCTGGCATGAATATAGAACATTATTCCTGCCCCCAGGATTTTTCATCTCCAAACATTTATTGCCTAGCTGCTGCATTAGGGCTTTGGCCACCTTAGAAGTGCACTATTGAGAAACACCAGATGAATTAAATAATTGAATAGAAAAGTTGCCCAAAATACACAAAGCAGCACAAAGATGAAAAAGGGGTGGTGAGTTATCTTAGCAATATTTCCTAGAGACAAGACTTTTAATAGAAAGTTCTAAATAAGTATTTTGACCCAGGCCACTTGGAAAAGGCTAGAGGTAGTTTTATATTCTAATCTGAAACATAGTTATGTCTAATGCCTCTTCTGATTGCTATCATTTCACTCCAACCCTATCTTTAAACCACCCCTTCCCATTTTAGATATCACACTGCCCTCCAACAAGCCTTTAGTAAATACTTGGTACTATAACATACTAAGATAAAACTTAAGTAGCCCTTTCTCCTCCTTCCCTCTCAAGAAGCCCTCATTCTTTTGGAGAATTACACTTATTAAAGAACTGTCTCCAACTTCTTTTTCAATTGGTGTTTGTGTGTGTGACCTGTAAGATACCTGAGAGCAACGACAATGTTCTTCTTTTGCATGTCTTCCAGGGACTGTTGCACTTTCTACAGAGCTTTACAAAAAGCAAGCACTCAAAACATGCTTATTAATGGAAAGAAAATGTAAATAAAATATGGACCAAAGAATCTGCATATTAAATGAAATAACTAATAAGGTTTAAAGGAGACTAATAATAATTCTGACAACTATAAGGGCTTTACAATGCGCAAAATCTTTTAAATGCACGATCTTATTATTTGTGCCTTCCAAAAACACTGTGAAGAAGGTACATTTAGTGTTATTAGTCTATTTTACAGATAAGGAAACTGAGATTTTAAAAGAGTGATAGGCCCAAAGTTACCCCAATACTGTCAGGCCTCCTTCACTCCAAGTTCAGTACCTTACTGCATTTCACCACATAGCCACCCATGAGCCCACTGGGTAAAAACCATGCTCAAGACAGCACAGAATGCTTGACCAACTGATATTAACTCTTCACTTCCTTTATCTCAAATCCTTACCTTCCTCTTTTCCAAAAGGGCTTGCTTAGCCTGAGTTGCTTTGAGGGCTTGGTAAGCTTTCCTCTTCTTCAGGAGGTTCTCTGGAACCAAAGGAATCTTTTTTCTGGGCCTAGTTGGAGAACAATGAGTATAATAGAGGCTGTTGGCAGTTGAGCAGACTCTTACAGTTTGTGCTTTTACTCAGGCAGCTTCCCTAATAGAATGTCCCCTTCCCACATCTTTCCTAGTTTAGTTTCTATTAATCCTTTAAAACCCAAATCAAACAAAAAAACCCCAGAAAACTTTTCCTGCTTCTCACCCTCAAATCTCACTTTGTTTTGCACTTTCTGAATGTATTATCATGCCTTGAAGCTGCATGCCTTTTTATGAGGGCTCAGGCCCAACAACAATAGCTAGCATTTAAATAGTAAAAAAACTTTAAGATTTAAAAAGTCCCTTAATAGGGGGTCGAGAGTTCCCCCGGCAAGCTCAGTTACAGGGTCCTTGTTTACATGTGTATACCTTTTGATTTTTCACAACATACTAAGGAAGTAAGTGCCTAACACTAACTCCATTATACATAAGAGGTGACAGGCTGAGGGGTTGTGATTTGCCCAGGGCCACATTTCAATTAAGTGTGTCCAACCAGTCGCCTATTTAGCATCTACTATGTGCCACACTGGAAATACATAAAGAAAAGGGGGCCAATCCTGGCCTCAAGAAGCCAGGGGAAGGCATGCAATACTTTGTCGAAAATCATATAGAGGACACAATGTAAGTACAAAGGCATGGGGGAAGGTGGAGTCTAACACAACTGTGAGATTCAGGAAATGCCTCTTTTAAGAATGTGGCACTTAATTCGGGCCTTTAAGGGAGCTCAAGGGCTCCAAGAGGAAGAAGTGAATGGAGAACACGAAGGCAGAAGCCCCCGTGTAGGTGCGTTCTTTAAAACCCCTACCTCCCCACCAGGGTACAATTCGTTGATCCGAACCTTTGCCCTTTTGCTCAGTTCATTTTCCAAAACCGCCCCTCCCCACAAAAACCCCCTCCACGTGCCTGAGGAGGCTTATTTCGACCTGAGAGTGCCTAGATTACCTAAAAGCTGGCTGCTTCTGTTCACCCTCCCCAAACTAGAAGACGCTGCATTCTGTCTCTCTGCCCGCTGCACTCACACCGCACTCCACCCCCCCACCCCCGCCCCAGAGCTTTGGTGTCACAGCTGGAATTAAGTAGAGGAGAGGACCTGGCCAGGGCCGACGCCAGAGCAGTGAAGACCGAGGGAGGGGGAGGGAGGGAAGAGAAGCCGGGCCTCACTGCCCGAGAGCAGGTGGGAAGACACCCCGACTTACATCAGGGGCCCCTAGTACGAACCCAAAAGTCCCCACCCTCTCCTGCCCCGCAACAAAACCCCAAACCCGTGGATGTTGGCGGATGGTCCGCACACGACGAACGGTCAACACTCACTCAGGTTCCGCCATCTTTCCTACGTCCTTTACTGAGCATGCGCAACTGCACTCCCTTCCGTAAAGAGATGCTCACGCTGATCCTTCTAGGCTAATTTGACCATAGAGTTGGTCTGTTTTTAATCGGGGCTGGAGGGATCCCAGACTCTGGAATGAGGGCAGCCAACCAGTGTTGGCACCTAGATCCTTCTTCCGGGAAAGACACTAAATCTCTTTTTTCACTTTCCTGCTCCATCTTCCAAACAGAGCCGGGGGATGCAAACTACATTTCCCAGGCAGAGCAGCTTCGCATGAAGAAGACCAGAGTCTTCAAGAGTAAACACTCAAACCCTTTCAACATAACAATCTTCTAGTAGGGGGAGTTTTCGGAGTTCATGACAAACTACGGTTCCCACAATTCCAGTTGGCTAACGGTTACGTCACTTCCCGTGTTGAGTTATCTCTTCCTTCCCCCCCCCCCCCCCCCCCCC
>NW_027187316.1:9266427-9268754 GCF_028583685.1 Petaurus breviceps papuanus
CCCAAGCAGGAAAAATTCTGTGTCTGTTCCGTGTTCCGTTTGCGTGATGAAGACCCCTGAAAACTTATTTAGGAACCCCCGTTGTTCTGGAATCTGAACGGACTGATGTTATCGATTGTTATTAGAGAAGCCGTTTGGGTGTAGCGTAAAGAACCTGACGCTAGTCATCTGTGTGCTCTCAGGCGAGTCACGGACTCGTCTGTGCCTTGGTAAAATCCGGACAATAATACTTGCAGGACCGGCCTTTGAAGGTGGGAATGAAACGGGACGATTTAGGTTCGAGCGCAGTTTGTAAAAGCTGAAGTATAGAGAGTGTGACCCGAAATGAACCCGGGCAAAAGAAGGCGGCCAAAAGAAGGCCAGAGTGCAGGCCTCCCCCAGGAATGGGAGACAGGAGCGGGGAGGTTCTCGAGTGGGGACGTGGGGTGTATTCCGGAAGAATGATCAGGTCACCCTGGGGATTACTGGACAGGATCCGGCCACTGCGGATGCTGACACCTTCGTGGAGCGCCGAGGACCCCCGAGTCAGGGCGAGGAGAGCAGTCCGAGCCAAGAATCGTGACGGAGGAAAGCGTGGAGCTGGCCGGGGAGAACAGCCCCAACTGACCAACCAGCCATCTATGAAGCACTTCGTGTATACTAGGCTCCCGAAGCACTGGGAATTAAAAAAAAAAAAAAAGACAATACAAACACACCTGGGGAGTTTGCATAAGATACACTCATACAAATGGAAGGCAATGGGGGAAGGCTCTGCTACCAGGGAATCAGGAAGGGCTTCCAGCATCAGGTAGTATTCAGACTGAGTCTTGAAGACGGGTATTCTAAGAGGGGAAGGTGAGAAGGAGGCACATTCTAGGTATGGATAAGGACCAGCCAGAAACTAGATGGAACCTCGCCCGTGACGAACAGCAAGCTGGCCAATATGGTTGGACCCCAAAGGGAAATGAAGTGTACGAACACTGAAAGGCTAGAAATGGGCCAGTGAAAAGAAAATTGGTCTGGATATACATCTGGGAATTATAAGTGTAAAGAAAATAATTGAACCTGTGGGAGATAATGAGATCACCAAGTAAGATAGCATAGGGGGGAAAATGATCTAGGAGAGGACCTTCTACACTCAGTGAGTGGGCATGACATGAATCCAGCAAAGGAGACTGAGAAAGGGCAGTCATAGGAGTAGAATTAGAGCAAGAATAGTAGTGTCTTGAAAACCCCAAGAGGAGGCTCTTCCCAAGGAGAAGGTGGTCAGTAATTCCAAATGCTGCAGAGGGGTCAAGAAAGATGAGGACTGAGAAAAGATCATTAGATTTTTTTTTTACCTTCTTGAGTATTCCTCTTTAGGTATTTTAAGAACAAATTCAATTTTATTTTATTTTCAGTTCTGAATTCTCTTCTTCCCCCTCCTTCCCAAATCCATTGAGAATGCAAAAAAAAAAATGAAACCTGTTACAAAGATATTTGGGGTTTTCTTGGTAAAGATACTAGAGGGATTTGTCATTTCCTTCTCCAGCTTATTTTATAGTTCAGAAAACTGAGGCAAACAGGGTGAAGTGACTTGCTCAGGGTCACACAGCTACTAAGTGTATGAGGCCATATCTGAACTCAGGAAGATGAGTCTTCCTGACTCCAGGCTGGGCACTCTATCCACTGTGCCACCTAGTTGCCCTTACAGATATATATATAGTCATACCAAACAAATTCCTGCCTTAGCCATGTCCAAAAAGAAAGAAAAGAAAATATGCTTCAATTTGTACTCTGAGTCTGTCAACTCTAGACAGCATGTTTCATTATTAGGACCTTTGGAACTGTGATTAAGACCATTAGATCTGGCAATTAAGAGATCATTGGTAACTTTGGAAAGAGCAGTTTCAGCTGGAGGGTGAGGTCAGAAGCCAGATCACAGACAGTTTAGAAGAGAGTGAGAGGATAGGTATTTAGCTGAGAAGGAGAGAAGAAATAAAGAATGTTAGCAGGGACCATAGGATGAGGGTTTTTTTTTTTTAAGGGTGGAGGATAGGAGTGTTTGTAGGCATTAGGGAAGGAACCACCAGTATCCAAGAGAGGACTTTAAAGGGGAGCAATTTGTTGAAGAAGTCAGGAGAGAATGTATAGGTAGAAGGGTTGGCCTTGGCAGGAAGAAAGATGACGAGAATGTAGTGGAAAATGATGTTGGAAGGAAGAGATTCTCAAGGGGATAATCTTAATTTCTTAAGTGAAACATATATATATATATATATATATAAAATACGTATGTGTGTATATATACATATATGTGTGTGTGTGTGTGTATATATATATATATATATATATATATATATATATATATA
>NW_027187316.1:9268764-9273889 GCF_028583685.1 Petaurus breviceps papuanus
GTGTGTGTATATATATATATATATATATATATATATATATATATATATATATATTCTCCCTCTCAGGTGGGAGGCTGAAAGAGAAAAAAAGGAGGTTTGAAACATCTGCTGTTGGGAGGAGGATAGAGAATAGCTGAATAAGGAACTCCTAGATGCACTAAAGGCACAGGTGAGATTAGATAATGTAAATTTCCAGTGGACCCAGTCAACCAGGTTTCTTGACTTCCTTCAATACCATTCAGCCTCAGGAGCCATATGACCCAAGAGATAGTGTTGGCCCATCCAATGGAAAGGCAGCAGCAGAGACAAGGTGCCCTTATGATAGGGTCAGTGCTGTCCGTACCTTTCAGAGAAACGTAATGAAAATCTCAAACAAAGGACACATGTTTTAACTAGCTATTGCCCAGGCTTACTCTTGGTTACACCTTTTATATAAATCATTATTTCTTGGCTTCCAGGCCAGTGTGGAAATGATATTTCTGATAGATCTGCTTAGTTGTTCCATGGCCATCTTCCATCTTCCCCTTCTAGGCTCCCCACACTTGCCACCACAAATCCCTCCCAGCTCCCACAACCCCATTCGAAAGTCCCCAATCCCCTAGCTAACCAAAACAAGGTAATCATCATATTATCTGGCAAGAACTTCTGTCTCCTGCCCAGTGATGGGCATCCTAGCCTAAGGCTCTGGCCATTTGTCTCCTAGATGAGAAGATGGAGGACTCTCCCCCCAAACAGTGGTCCAGTTCAGTAAGCATCTTTCAACACTCCTGTTCCTGAAATCCTAAGGCAATCACAGTTTATGCTGATGGCAGCTGCACATCTTGGATTTCCCAGGATGGTCTTGATTTTTAAAAACAAAGTATTTCTATAAAGGATTAGCAAAATGAGTATCTTCTGTAACATTAAATTTTTGGACTGCAAGGTATGGTTCCCATGTCCATGCTCCTCAGTTTAGGAACATAGTCCCTTCTGTTTCTTTTATTAGCATATCCCTTTCCCAAGCAGACTAAGCCCCATGGGGCAAGCCACTGGGGCTCACACTTATTTGTCTCCAACTAAAAGTTTGGCCCAGGGTTGGGCATTCCATGAATATTTGTTGATCAACTTGCTTGGTTTGTTGAGTGAATGTGGGGAAGAGGCTTGGAATATCCCTTTAATAGAGAAAGCCTGCGTGGGACCAAATACTAGGTGGAAGCAGGGGTCTTAGCTATCTTATGTCCATCACCTCCACAGTGCCTTGCACAAGGTAGTGGTTTGAATCAGTGCCTAGATGGCAGGGGTTATGTTTGTTGAGAAAGTCAAACATCTAAACACATACATGGGCATCATCACTGAATGTCAGAGCCAGAAAGGACCTTAGAGTATATGTAGGCCAATCCTCTTGTTATATAAATGAGGAAACTGAGACCCAGAGCAGAAAGTAAGTTGCCCATGGTTACACAGTTAATTAGTGGAGTACTAGAACTGAGGTCTGCTGGCATAGGCCAATGTTCTTCCCTTGCCACATGGACTTGCTGATCCTGACTCAGCCTTTCTCTGGGCTGGGCTCTGGCTGGGCTGTGTAATAGGAACAGCACTGGCCTTTGTCAGGAGGGCCTGAGTTCAAGTCTCAGCTTTGCCTCTTACCGTAAGCTGTGTAACTTTGGGGCAAGTTGCTTCTTTTCTCTAGGACTTAGTTTCTTCCGCCGCAAAGTGGGCAGACTGGACAGGATGAATCCTAACAGGGCTTTCCATGTCTGACAGTAAATAAGTTGATGAGACTATGGAGGCTTAATGTATTAAACACTAACACTCACCTAATACAATAGTTACTGGTTGGTTGCTTACTGCTTTTGCCTTTGGCTTCTCTTTGCCAGCAGATGGTGCTATGAGAATACTTTTTTTTTTTAAACCAAAAGGTCATCAGGGATCAGTCTCTCACGAAGACTGACCATTTAATGAACCTATTGAAACACTCGCTGGCAAAATCATTCATTCAACAAATACCATGTGCCCAGCAGTGCTGGTCTCCAAGAGGGCAGCTGGAGGGAAAAGACTACTGACGAATCAGTCTGTGAACAGTTGTTTATTAAGAGCCTACTATGTGCTAAGCTTCAAGAAACTCTGAAGAGCCCTATTATTTTCGCTATGTCCTCATGAAATAATAATAGTAATATTAGCTGGCATTTATATAGCACCTTAAGGTTTGCAAAGTACTTGATAAATATCTTATTTGATCCTCGAAACTTTGGGAGGTAGATACTATTATTATCCTCACTTTACAGATGAGGAAACTGAGGCAAATAGAGGTTGAATAACTTTCCCAGGGTCACACAGCTAGTAAAGGCCAAAGTCAGAATTTCAACTCAGGTCCTCCTGGTCCCCAAGTCCAGTGCTCTCTCTACTATACTTTCTAGCTGTCCCTGTTGCCCCATCCCCTTAATTCCTCTAGTTGTCCTGCAGTTCAGATCAGATCAGACCTGACCTGTTTACAGATGGAGAGCATTTGTTCTGTTTTCTTCTCTTACCTGTACTGATGAGACATAATGATGTGCCTCATTCTTGTGATGTTCCAAAGAACCTGGGGTTGATAACACTGGGGGTCAGTCTTTAATGGCTCCTGGATCCATGTCAAAGAAACCATCCTCTCAAGCCAAAAAAGTCATCTATGGAGGGCCTTGCTCTTTGGGAATACCTGAAGTACTGCCCCTCCTTCTGAGGGGGGGATCAGAAGTGATCAATATCTCCCCTCAGCCAAAATCAAGGAGGGGAAACTCTCACAGAAAGTCCTACTGACTTCTTGTCTATATCTAGCCTCTTTTCTCTTCCAAACCTACTTCATTTTACTATCACTAACCTCGAACTATCACCATCTCCTATGAACTTTTTCCCAGATGCCTTCACAGAATCTTAGGCTTGAGAGTCAAGCTGGAAGTTCAGAGACTTGGGTTCAAATCCTGCCTCTGCTAAGTACTAGTTTGATATAGCCTTTGGTGAATTACTTTAGCTCTGAATGTGTTTCCTCAGCCATAAAATGGACTCACAGGTTTAGATCTGGAAGAGCCCTTATCCCTCAGGCTAGTCCCTTTATGCTGTGGAACAGGGGACTAAGCCAAGGGGGGAGGTAAGTTAACCAAGGTCATACACATAGTAAATAGCAGAGCTGGGGAACTCAAGCCCCTTGACTCCAAATCCATTTACTCTTTCCATTAACCCGTTCTGCTTCCTGCACAGGAATTTGTGAGGACTGTGCTTTGTAAATCCTAAAAGGCCACAGAAATGTGAGCTGCTATTGTGAATAGGATATCTTGAGTACCTGCTGGGGTGACAGCAGGTGGGAGGAAATCAAGGACATAAGAAAGGCAGAATTAAGTTCAGGAGGTTTGGAGCTAGTAGTTATAAGCCTGCAAGGGACAGTGGTGTTCAGGGAACCCTTTGGATCTTCACTGGTCACTGCCCATTGACATTCATCTACTGGTCACCACTTGTGCCTGTTCCCTACATGATTCCCAATGACTGACTAGATTTCAAGTAGATAGAATACAGAGGATGGAAAGCCAGCTAAGGCTTTCCAAATACCTGGGGGTTTTCCATCTCTCATACAGACTGGCTCTGTGACCCTGGGAGAGACACTCTTGGGGTTGTGGCCCAGTGGTCTCCAAAGTGGGGAATGTGGCATGGCCCGAAGGGGACTGTGTCATTCTTTGGATTTGTTTACAATACAACCACACCTACTTACCCTTATCCCCCAGCACTCCCAGGCTCTACCACTTTCCTCTGCTTTGGCAGTTTCCAACTGAACACATTCTGAGCCCAGAATTCGATCCTTGACATAATTATAACATAACTGCAGCTCAGGCATTCACAGCAACATCTTTTCAGATGCCACTGAGAAAATTCCCTTTCCCCAGGGATCAACTGATGGCTTTAGTAGGTGCTCTTTTAAAGGGTGGGGTCTGCAAACAGGACAGTGACTATGGAGTAAGAGCTTGGCCATCCCTGCCCCCCACCTTTATATTTTGGGTGGGACAGAGTGAGTCACTCAGTAAGAACCAGCATCTGATCTACATTGATGCATTTTCTCCCCCCCACCCAAAAAAAACAAACTCCCTCCTCTTCCAAACTTCCTGGTTACCCTGGTTTGCAGCCCAGTGTAATCTCTGATACCTCATTCTTCTTCATCCCATTTCTCCCATCTGTTGCTGATCTTGTCATGCCTTCCTCTAGAACACCTCTTGAGTCTGTCCCCTTCTCTCACCGTACAGTTACTACCTTACTTCAAGCCCTCATCGGGTCCTTGGACTATTGTAATAGTCTCCTAGCTGGTCTCTCTGCCTCTTGCCCCTCTTCGCTCCATCCTCCCAGCAGTTGCCAAAGTGACATTCCTAAAGCACGGGTATGAACATGTTATCCTGCTACTCAGAAAACTCTAGTGGCTCCCTACTGAGTCTAGGATCTAATATTATTTCATCTTTATCTCATACTCTTTCAATTTCTATCTGTGTGTAAATTATATAACATACACCATTATTAGCAAAGTAGTACATGTATGTGATTTTAAAATAAGTAAATATACATGTGCGCTCAAAAACTTTTTACTGAGAGGAGTGAGTAAACTAGAAAGTCTGGAGATCATTGGACCAGGGGACTTGGAAGCTGTGGAGGGCTTCCTTAGTTATACTGGGAGAGGGAATTTCCTCAGAGGAAGGACCCTACACCAATGAAATCAGAGGCCTATACCCTGCCCCCTCCCCACCCAAAAAAGCCAGGGAAGGGGAGCAACCAAGTTATAGAATGTGGAAGGAAAGGGATCAAGACTTTGCCAATCAGTTGTAGGTTTTTGAGCTGGAAGTGGCCACAGAGATCACTTCACTCTAGTTCTTTCATTTTACAGATGAAGAAACAGGCTAACTGAAGGTAAATAATGTTCCCAAGGTTGTAGCAGGGCCAGCATCGAGACCCAGATGCTCTG
Organism: Petaurus breviceps papuanus; assembly: GCF_028583685.1. Taxonomy (NCBI): domain Eukaryota; kingdom Metazoa; phylum Chordata; class Mammalia; order Diprotodontia; family Petauridae; genus Petaurus; species Petaurus breviceps. The sequence goes on from NW_027187316.1 coordinate 9,273,716, forward strand.
AAGAGAGTGTATGGTATATTGTACTACCCTGAGCTTTATTTTGTGCTAGCACACAACTGATAATGAAGTAAGCAGGAGGAGGAAGGAAAAGAGGAAGGGAGGGAAAGGGAGGGGGGGGAGAGAGAGTCAGAGAGACAGAGAGAGAGAGAGAGAGAGAGAGAGAGAGAGAGAGAG
>NW_027187316.1:9273989-9362719 GCF_028583685.1 Petaurus breviceps papuanus
GAGAGGGAAGAAGGCAGAGGAAAAGAAGGGGGGGAGGAAGAGAGAAGCAGGGAGGGAGAGAGAGAGGGAGGGAGGGAGAGAAAGAGGGAGGGAGGGAAAGGGAGAGGGAAGAAGGCAGAGGAAAAGAAGGACGTGGAGGAAGAGAGGGAAAGGAACAGAGATGAGGGAGGGGGGAGAGAGAGAGAAAGGGAGGGAGCGAGGGAAAGGAAGAAGAAAAGAAGGAGAGGGGTTGAGAAAGAGATGAGGGGGAGGGAGAAGGAAAGAGAGCTGATGAGAGGCAGTAGCCTCAGACTCAGAAGACCTGGGTTTGAATGACAGCTCTATCATTTCCTGTGTATCCTTGGGCCTGGCTCATTGTAAAATGGGGAGATTGTTCTGGATGATTCCTAAGACCCCTTCTGGCTCTAAATTTATGATCCACATAGACACGAGAAGGCTGGAATGGGAGCTGGGAAGTAGGCTTGTGTGGAACAGTACAGAGAGGCCTGAGAAAAAACCAAACTGCTTGCTCTGAATTATTCCAGGGGTAACCTGATCCACCACTTTTTTTTATACCTCTTTCACATCTAGAATCTCACTTTATAAAAACCCCGAGGGATGGAGAACATCTGCCCATTTACACTTTTTTTTTCCATTTTACAGGTGGAGAACAGGCTTAATAAGGTTAAGTGACAAGAGCCAGGCAGTGGCAGAAGTTACCCTAGAATTTAGGACTCCAGAGCCCTAGTCCAGGCCCTTTCTCCCCTGGTCACCCTGGTCACCCTGCTTCCTGAACACCTAGGATCTTGCTGCTAGGGCCCCTCTCTCTTTTTCAGATTTTGTTGTACCAAAGGTAACTATTAAGAAGGTTAAGACCTCCTAATGAGAGAAATTTGAGAGCATATCATTTATATCACAAGGTATAGGTTGCTTTATGCAATTGATGGGTTCCTGAAATATTTGTGCAAATTGAATTATATATACCCAGTGACTTACATAATTCCAGAGATTCTTTTTTGGAATGGTGTCAAGGGCCCTGCTGTGGGGACATAGGGGAGCAGCTCACTCCGGGGTGGCTGTCCAGGAAGATTCCGCCATGGTCCATTTTCTTCTCTCCTGTGATCCAGTTTCCCAAGTGCCCTCCATCTGCAAATGAATATTTAAGTGATCCTGTTATCACCAAAAAGATCACATTTCTGGGTGGGAACAAGGCCAGGCTAAAGACACTAAAGTGTGGCAGTGTGAGGAAGTTCTGGCAGAAGGCACGACTTGGACTGGATCCATCTTCCTGATCCAGTCTGAGACCTTTCTGAAGTCATTTTCTCCTCTTCCTCCTCCTCCCCTAGTCATTCACAACATTCTAAGATATACAGCTCAGATTGATAGTTTCACAGATGAGGAAACTCATCCCCAGGGGTGAAACTAAGTGACTTCTCCCAAATCACACCAGGAGTGGAAGCTCCAGATTTGACCATGGGCCTTCTGACTCCCAATCTAGATCTCATTCCCTTTTACTGCCTTCACTACATGGGGTGACCACTGACTAGTTCCACATTATTAGATTTTAGCTTTCTGTCCTTTGATCCTGCAGCATTTAAAAAACAGGGACCAAAAAAAATCTCTGTCCAAAAGTTAAAAGCACAAGTTAAAAGTTAAAAACCCCAAATTTGGGCCAAGTTGGTCCCCTACTTTTTTGGAAATATCACACACACACACACACACACATGCTTTTAGTGATGACAAACCTTAGGCAAACTTATACTTCTAGATAAAGGCTCAGAAATCAAGATTTGGCTCTTTTCCTGAGCATGAGATTTACTCTTCTCTCAGAGCTGTGTAGACAAGGTAACTTCATCCATAGATTAACACACATGATAGCTGCTTCACTGACTGTGTCTATTTATATTTCAAAAGGGCAGCTAGGTGGCATAGGGGATATAGTGCCAGGTCCTGGAGTTGGAAATGTCAAATCTGACCTCAGCTATGTCACACTAGCTGTATGACCCTGGGCAAGTCACTTAACCTAGTTCACCTCAGTTTCCTCATCTGTAAAATGAACTGGAGAAGAAAATGGCAAGCCATTCCAGCATCCCAAATGGAGTCATGAAGAGTTGGACATCACTGAAAATGACTAAACAAAATGTTTCAAATAGAAAGGGACAGTTATAGATTACTCAGTCAGAGCAAACGGCCTGTGGTCAGGCCCTTCCAACAGAGATTAGTGAAGGTCCTCTCCATGTTACAATTACTTTAGCAGAATCAATTTAAAAAAACCATTAAAAATCTATTAAGAAAAATAAATTTCTCTAGCAAGGGGTCTGGAACAAATTCCTGTATATTGTATACTGATAGTTTTCTGCAAAGCCTTAATTTCTAAATGTTATGTTAAGTGTGTGTGTAGGGGGTATATGGGAATAAATTAAATCAGAAAGAACATTATTCAACTTTTAATTTCTGAATTTCTAGGAAAAAATCAGCCACACAGAACAGTATACTGTCCCCATAAATGTAAGCTATGGTGGGCATCATAGTTATTATAAGGTTACCTAGCTTGCTTGGGGGACGAGGGAAGGGTCAATGGTTGTGCAGAGTGACACAGGCTGATTTTACATCCAATGACAAGCATTTCTCAGTACATTTCAACTAAACATATCTAGAATAAAATAAATTGGACCATCATCTTACTTTTGTCAATTAATAACCCCAAAGGAGAATCCTACTCTGTTTTCCTTTACCTTTCTCCTCATTCTTGGGACAACTTGGGACATATAGTAGACACATAATATTTGCTGAACTGTTGAACTGAACAAAACCAGTTTAATGATGGGGGAGAATTTCCTGATGTTCCCTTGAACACTGTTTTGTTTCTGTATGACAGTTCTCTTTCTTCCTTAGTTATCCCTGCTTCAGTTATTTCCTCTCTTGAAGTATGGCATGTTATAAAGAACACTTAACTTCGACAGTCAGGAGATGTGACTCCATCACTGTCAGATTGCTCAGGATAAGCATTAAACTTTGCTGGGCCTCGATTTTCTTAGTTATCTCAGATAATGATGATCCTTTCTTTTGCACTGCCTTCCTTCACAGACTTATTGGGAAGAAAATACTTTATAAACCTTCATGTGTCAGCTACACTTAATAACAGAAGTCTGCCTTCTGAGGACAAAATTGTGTGCAGAGATGAGGGTCTGAGATGATTACAGCTAGTCTTTCTCACTGAGTAACCAGGCTTTCTTCCTATTTGTTCGGTAAAGTTTACCTATAAAACTTTGTCCTCTCACTTGCCAGTGATAATAATGTAGTAAAACAGAGCTCCCACTCCCAATAACACTTTTTGAGGGAGTGTGAATGGGAGAGAAGCAGGCTGAAGGGGAAATGTAGCCATTCTCATTTATAAAATCAAGACAATCACAGTTGCACATTTTCCCAAATCTTTGGCTGTATTGCAATGGTTGGTTCATTTCTGTAATCTTCAACTAAACATTTCCTAACCATGGATTAACAATATAGTTACTGACTGGTTTCTTTTAACAGTATTTATCCAACATAACAAAATAAACTGCAATTTGTTATACTTTTTTTTTTACAAAACATTTTATAAATATTTTTACAAAATGTATACAAAGCAATTTCAAGTGAGACATACTATACAAATGAAGGTATTTAAGCAAATAAAGTCCATACCACACTGACAATAAGTGACACATCCTCTTGAAGTCAAGTCAGTCTGTAAGGCCTCCCTAATCTAACAAATTGTACTAAATTCTTCAGAGTTAAAATATTTTTTTTTCTCGTAATTGCCAGTTCAAAATTTGCTTTAACTTTAGGCAGTACTTAAGGGACACGGAAAATCAAATGCTTAATAACAAATTCACATTTTCCACAACAACAACAACAAAAAGAAAATGATTTTTGTTACGGAATACAAGTAGTCCTAAAACTTAGGTTAGATTAATGAACCTGAACAATATTAGCCATCCAAGGCTGGTTTCAATTAACCTGTTCCAGAAGGTGTTCAACACATGAGGGCTGACACTCTGTGTATGTGTGTGTGTATGCGCACACATACATGTTTGTGTGTGTATGTGTCTGTGTGTAACCTAATCCGACAAGAGTAAAATACACTTTTTAATCTTCGTCATTATCAAGAATTCTTCGTCCATAAAAAGTAAACTTACATATAGGACACAAAAATTTACAAGTTTCATTTTGGTAAATTAAGCTCTCCATCTGCTAGACAAATATTAGGGCTCTTAAACCCTATAAAAGACAAAATAAGGAGCAGCTGGGTTCAGGGTGGCATGGGGGCTGTGATTAGGAGATGAAGGAAAGATGGTTCATGGGCATGGAGTCCATCTTCTTTCTTAAGAATGCTACGGATTCATAGGAACTAATGTAATTTTTGGCTAGCCTACCAGCTGCTATGTATGTAGCCCTACAGTAAAGAGTGGAGTCTGGTGCTCCAGCTCATTATTAAAAGTCCTGCTGGAAATTAAGGCAGCCTGGTTCCTAAGAGAAGTTGGAGTGGGTTGAAGTGAGACAGGGGTCTTAAGATAATGGTGCCCAAACAGAAATTTCAAACTGGCAATATACCAACTCAGTCTTTCTAATATGTTACATTGGTGAGGTCTGGGGAATGTTGAGCGTGACAATTCACATCCTGGATATTGGCACAAATTAGTAAAAAATGGCAATCCCTAAACAGCCTAGATCTTCCAATTTCTAGTTATATAGCGAGGGGGAAGAAGTAGGAGGTTTCAGGGAGGAATGGCCCATTGAGTCTATGAGGACTACCTTTATCACAGGTTAGTTAAAATAGAGGAGGGGAGAAGGTAAGAGAAGAGCAGCAGTTACTCCCTTCCCCATTAAGTATAGGTTACTGCGCTTTTAAAATGGTCAGAGGCCTTACTTTCTCTTTCAGGCCACTCTGAATGATAAACACCCAGCATGAGAATAATGGGCTGCCTCTGCCCCAGTGAGAATCAGAAGCAGGTCTGGGATCTTGGCAACAAATGATAAAGTGAAGGCTAGAGGATGCACATGTAAAGAGAGAAAACAACAGGCAATGAGAGGGAAAGAGAGAAAAAGAGAAGAGGGAGAGCACACTGCTGTCATCATAAAAGGTCTCTGGTTTTGAACAAGCATATATACATATATGCATGTATGTGTGTATATTATATATATATATGAGAATATTTTTTTTCATACAGCTGTTTCAGCAACAGTTGAAAAACTGATAGATACAACAGCATTAAGGACAAAAGTAACAAAAGTAGCATGCTCTGGGGAAAGAAAATAAAATGAGCTGGAAGGAAAAAAAATAAATAAATCAATAAGAGTCTATCATCATCAATACAAACACTGGCCAAGTACAAACCATCAAAGGGGCATCCTTTGGCTCTAAACTGGGAATTACCTATTTTTCAGATCTTTCTTTCAATAGTAGATTGAGCTGGTTCACTTTGGTCTATATGTATTTTGGTAATTGTAACTGCTACTTGGGGCAACTAATATTTTTGACAGCAACAATTATAAACAAAGCTAAAGTCCCCTTAAAAGTATAAATTAAAAAATTATAACACTGTTTTCAAACGAAAGTGCATTTTGACACTTGGATGGGGTTGGTTTTAAAAATAAAATCAAAGAAATCCAAACAAACAAAAACACACCACATCATAAAGATTCAGGTTGACTATATCCAATTATAAAATGCAAAACTTTTTTTTCAATAGTTAACATATATATGCATTTAAATATATACACATATATAATAATCATGGCTCCATCATGGCCTCCCTCCCCTGTACACTTTGCCACTTAGAGACTAACCTCACATTATTCATTCAAGTCACGCTATTGTGACTAAGGACAGAGCATAACTTAGATGAAATTCACCAGATGCAGACATACCATAAAACAGGAAGTTTTGTTCCAGGTGCCCTACAAAGGCTCTTGGATGATGATGGAGGGAGCCCTGCAATGCCCTACTGCTCCTGTGCAGGCTTCCCAGGCCAAAGCATGGGGATTCTCAGCCAGAGATCTGTTGCTGCTTCAAGAGGGCCTCTAGGAGTGAGGCCATAGGGTTGCTCTTTCCCTCCCTGCAAATAACAAAGCTCTCAAACAGGGATATGGATGGGACTAAAAACAAAAGCAGCTTCTATTGGTCTTGTTTGATTTTTTTTTTTAATAAGTATTTTTTCATATGATGTGTGATTGTCAGCATTTTACTTGGGGCCTAGTGGACTGTGATCTCATTGAGTTACAGTGTTGTTTTTTTTTTTTTAACAAAACAAAACAAAACAAAAAAAAACGACCATAAGCACTATCCGAACACTTGAGATGTGTAGGGCCTATGAGACTGCTTTCTAACAAGGATGAGCTTTACTGGGTATCTCCCTGTAACCACAACGAGTATTGCTTTCAAACACAGAAAGGATTGAATTTAAAAGGGTGACCTGTGATGAAAGATCAGGCTGGCTGGAGTTAGGGGATGCTTTCCATTCGTTCTTGCTAGGAGAGAACATTAACTTGCCCAGGGGACTGCTTCTATTAACACTCGAGGATACTATTTACAGCTGCTTCTAAAATGGAGTCAGTTTCTACACCACCTTCACTGGGGTCCGGCATGAACCTTTCCAGGCAGTTTTCTGGCAATGCCATTGGGGAAAAGTTGGGGAAATCTAACTCGATGGAACCACTGCCGGCCATATCAGTTTGGAGGTGCCTCCCAGGTTTTTTGAGTTCCAAGATATTTTTGAATGTCGTTTCTAAACTCTTACTGAGTTGGAGATCTGGTTGGGGCTCACCCGACCCTTTCATGATGTCTGTGTGTAGAACCTCATTCTTTGGAGAATTCCTCAAAGTTTTGTCTCGAAGGGAATTGTTACACGTTCCCTCTGAGTGAGGTTCAATAGTATTACTTGATCGCTGGCTGTCCGTACCATGATCTAGTCTGGATGAGGTTTTCAGGGGGCCCTCAGAGCCTGGAGAGCACTCACTCCCCCTGGTGGAGTCTCTCCTGACTACCTTCTCTTCAGTTGTGCCCCCAAATGGGACTGTACCTGCCTTGTCAAATTTCAGGGCTTTGCCAAGGCATTCTGTTTTTTTAGAAATATTTCCTCCTGGGGAGACCATAATGTGGTTAGGCACTGTATGAGGCTGGTCATGATTTGCTGGTTCTGCCACGCCTAGTTTGGCTCGGTCTCTGCTTTGGACCTTGGCGGTCACTGCCAGGTTCAGAGAGCTTGATGCTTTGCTGCCATGCTGGTCACTCCTGCCAAACTGGGTCTCTTCTGTAGCTTTATCTAGTTGTTTGGAGGAACAACAGAAATCGGCCTGATAACCATCTGGAAGTAGGAAAAAACATACCTGAGTCTACAGCTTTTGTGTATGAAAGACATTTAGTGAATGGACAAGACAGGAGGAGCCACATGAATAGAAGCTGGGTGGGTAAGATGAATAGGGTGAACACATATTAGACTCTACCAATCATATTACTCCCCATCCTTTGAGAGGGTCTTGTCAGCATGCTGGGATTATCTACAAGTTTGATGTCTAGACTGGAAAACCAATCAGCAGGTTTTGGTAGGCACCAGTTTGGAAGCTTGGAAGATATACAGGTCAATAAGTTGGGCAAAAGCCCTCCCCAAACCTGGTCTCTCAGCTGTTTTTTGTTTTCCTTTTTTTGTCTTTCCCCTCCCCCCTTTTTTGGGAAAAAGTTTGAAAACGTGTTAGACAATAGGCATCAGGCCTGGGATGTTTTTCCCCTTACAAGGTATAAGCACTTTTAATTAGGTCATGAAGAATATCCACATTTTTCTGGAAAAAAAAAGTAATGGAGCTTCAAAAAATCTGCACACATATAATAGCAAATCTAGTCATGCTTTGTTGAGAGTAAAAAAAATCAGCAAGGTCACAAAAAATGCTTTCATCTTGGGAAAGGCAGGAGAATAGGATGGCAGGCATGGAGCAGAAGCAACTCTATCAAGCAAGGCTGAAAACAGTCCACAGGATGGCTGAGCTGGACTTGAACTGAAAGATCAGGAGGCCTGCAGGAGCGTTACACTGAGAACTTAGAAAGGAAAGTTAATTCTTCCATTAGAAAATGAGAAGGCTGAAAAGGATACATGATAAGATCTATTTAAAAAAAACCTGAGTGGATGCATGCATTATTTTCTGTCTGGACCCATGACTTCATTACCTGTCATCGCTCTCTGCCCCGCTGTGGCTCCCTAAGGACCACCAAACCTTCTCATCCAACTGGCAGCTCCATCCCTGGAATATAACTCCCAAGGAGTTATTTAAGGAGGATGATTTTGCTTTATTTATTTATATGCATAGCAGTTCACAGCTAGGATTTGGAGCTGAAGGGGACTTTTTTTTTTGCTTTTTGGAGGATAATTGGGGTTAAGTGACTTGCCCAAAGTCACATGGCTATAAGTGTGTCAAGTGTCTGAGGCCCCATTTAAACTCAGGTCCTCCTGACTCCAGGGTCGGTGCTCTATTCAATGTGCCACCTAGCCACCCCTGAAGGGGACTTTAGAAGCCACTGGGGCCAATCCCCTCATTTTACAAAGGAGGGAACTGAAGTACAGAGAGGTTAAGGGACTTGTCCAGGGTCACACAACTACTAAGTACTGGAGGGAGCATGTAAACCCAAGTCCAGTCCTGCTATACATACATAGTAGGTGCCTAATAAATGCTCATTCATTCATTGACTCACTGGTATATGGAACTCTTGGTAAAAAAATTCCCTCTACTCCATTAGAGTCTTAGAGACGTGCTGGAGACCCTGAGAGGTTGTGACTGTCCAGAGTCATGGAGCCAGGATATGTGAGAGGAGCCTAATCATCTTCTGCACATTAGGCCTCTAGGTCACACTACCTAAATCTTGGATTGCCAGAACAATTAAGGGATACACCCTTAATAACAACAACTAACACGGATCTATGGAACAGTTTAATACAAATATTATTATGTCCATTTTACAGATGAGGAAGTTGAGGCTGAAAGAGATTAAATGCCTTTGAAGAGATCACATAGCCAGGAGGTGGCAACCTTGGTCTCAAAGCTGATCCTTGGACTCCAAGTCCAACATTCTTTTCACAATATCATGCTGCTCACCCTGAGGTCCAAAGAAGGAGCTCTGGGGAAAATACAATGCATCCTTCTCTATAAAAAATAGTAAACATGCAACTTCTTATGCAGAGTGCTAGTGTAATAGGATAAAGAGACAAAAAGGCTCAGGCAGACTGAAGTTGGGGAAAGGAGCACAGTGAAGACACAGAAGGCAAGAAGCCAATGTCTGAGGAACAAAGAAAAGCTGGAAAAGAGACAAAAGGGTGGCAGAAGTTACTGCTACAAGTTTAGATTCTTCAGATGGCCTTTTTGCAGGTGGCCTCGGGGTGCTGGCAAGAATCTGCCACCTCCTGAATGGGACTAAGTGGGTGACAAAAAGCCTTCTCTCGGAAGAAGGTGGGTGGGTAGGAGGATACCAGGGAGCAGGGGGAGCAGTGAGAACTGTAAGCAAGACCATGGAGAGCAGACAGTTCTCTGCTTCAACAAGACACTGGAATTAGGCAAAAAATTACCAAGTTCTTCATACTCTGTGATCCAAAGAGCTCCAGACTGGGTATATGCCCCAAGAAGGTCAAAGACAGAAAGACAGATCTCACATATTATGAAAATAATCATAGCTGCACTTTTTGTGGTAGCAAAGAACTAGAAACAAAGTGGGTGCCCATCAATGGGGAAAAGCTAAACAAATTTCAAACATGTGAACGTAATAGAATATTATGCCACAAAATATGACAAATATGAGGAATTCAAAAAAACATGGGGGGACATACAAATTGATGCAGAGTGAACTAAAAATATACACAATGACTACCACAATGTAAATGAACATAAAACAAAGCTGAACAGTGTATGATTATGACAAGAACCAATCTTTGCCCTGGAGAAGAGATAAACAAATGTACCTAGTTCCTTTTGCTAGGAACTGAGCCTATCAGTGTGCAAAGCCATCGATGCTGCCAGCAGTGAAGCAGTTGTGTTTAATTTGATTTAAATGGTTTGTTTGTTTTTCCTTTGTAGCAAGGACAAGGGGAAGAGAGGAGGGAAAGTGGGCAGATCTGGAAAAGACTGTGAGGTGAAAACAAAGGGAATCCCTGGTTTTCTTTTCTGTGCCTTGAGGGTGACAACAGCCACCTCACCCATCTCACAGGTTTGTTGCAAAGATCCAGTGAGTTTTAGAACAGGAAAAGACCTTAGAGATTATCTAGTCTGACCCTCTTATTATGCAGAGGTGAAATGAGAACATGTTACTCTTAGGAGAGCTGGGGTTCGATACCAGTCTTCCAACCATAAACTCTTTTATTTGATGTGCTCCTTCATACGTGTGCTCAATAATGCTCAGAAACACTTTGAGAGTATTACAAGTATAATATTTTTATCATGTGATAGGTACTCAATAAATATTTGTTGAGAAAAAAAAAACAACAAAAGGCACCAATAAACTGAAAAAATAATCAGATGGATAGGGGAATATTTCAGTGACTAATCGTGGGTTAACTAACTTGCCAATGGCCACAGAGCTATTAAGTATCTGAGGTGGGATCTGAACTCAGGTCTCTCCTGAATCTAAAATTCATCACTCTTTCCTTTTTGTCATATGGCTTTTCATCTGAAAGGACTTGTATTTCTGAGCCATGGCTTAATAGTAATTATGGGCTATTGGCCAGAGATGAGACAGACAGGCAAACAGAGAGAGGGAAGAGAAAGTGAGAAAATATATATATATATATTTGCTTGGAATTTAGCATATATGAAGAGGATTTTAAACTGAAAATAGAACATTGAGAAAACTGATCATAATGATATGCTAAATTAGACACTACACAGTATCTATACAGAGAAGCCTCGCTGAGAAAATTCACAGTATTTCACAGGAGAAAATACGCAGAAAGAATAAGAGGACCATGGAAAGGTGCCTCCACCTTCTCTGCTTAACCCCTTACAATCCTGATTCCCACCTTGTCATTCTCCTCAAACCCTTCTCTCCAAAGTGACTGATGATCCGTAGTTGCCAGTCCCAATGGCCTTTTCTTAATCTTCATTGTCCTTGACCTTTCTTTGGCCTCTGACACTGCTGAACACTCTCTCCTTAATGCTCTCTTCTCCCTAGGTTTCCGTGACACCATTCCCTTCTGGCTCCTCCCCCTCCCTATCTAACCGCTCCTTCTCTGTGTCTTTTGCTGGATCCTCATCTAGTTCATACCCTCTAACTGTAGCTGTCCCACAGGGGCTCTGTCCTGGGCCCTCTTCTCTTCTTCCTCTAAACTATTTGGTGATTTCATCAGCTACCATGGATTTAAATACCATCTTTATATTCTGCCCCAAACTCTCTGCTGACCTCCAGTCTCAAAGTTCCAATGGCCTCTCAGACATCTCAAATTGAATGTCCAGTAAACATCTTAAATTCAATATGTCATCATCTTTCCCTCTAAGCCCTTCCTCACCCCTCGTACCTTCCCTATTACTGTAGAGAGTGACACCATCTTCTAGTCCCTCACATTCACAACCGAGAAGCCATTCTGGGCTCTTTACTATCTCTCACCTCCCTTATCTAAGCTGCTGCCAAGACCTATTGCTTTCACCTTTGCAGCATCTTCTTGAACATCTCTCCCTTTTCTCTTCTGACACTGCCACCATTCTGGTGTAGGCTGTCATCACCCTGTAACCGGATTATTATACTAGCCTGCTGGTGGGTCTGCCTACCTCCAGTCTCTCCCCATTCCAATATATCTTCCATTCAGCCACCAGTGTGATTTTCCTAAAGCATATGTCAGACCATGTCACACACACCCCTTTCCTCCTCAGAAAACTCCAGTGCCTCCAGGAGCAAATACAAAATGTTCTGTTTGGTATTCAAAGCCCTTCCTAACCTAGCCCCCTCCTAGCTCTCCCGTCTTACTCCCCAATATGTACTCTTTGATCCAGTCACACTGGCCTCCTGGCTGCCCCATTAACAAGACACTCCATCTCTCAGCTCTTGGCAATCTGGCTGTTCTCCATACCTGGGACACTTCACTTTCTCCACTCCAACTGCTGACCTCCTTGGCTTCCTTTAAGTCACAACTAAAATTCTACCTTCTACAGAAAGCCTTCCCTGATTCCTCTTAATTCCAGTACTTTCCCTCTGTTAATGATTTCCTATTTTTCCAGTATATAGCTTACTTTGTGTGTGTGTATATATATATATATATATATATATATATATATAATGTGTGTAAGTATATGTGTCTCTGTGTATATATGTACTCACACATGTATACATATACATACATACGTATGTATGTATATTTGCATGTTGTCTCTCCAACTAGACAGGAAGCTCCTTGAGGGAAGAGACTGTCTTTTGCCTCTTTTTGTATTCCCAGTACTTAGCACAGTGCCTGACACATAATAGGTACTTGTTAAATGTTTATTGGACTGAATCATAAAGTTCATGTCAATTCAATTTCAAATATGCAGAATATGATTAATAAAATAAGTCTTAACATGAGGAGGTAAACAGTCTCATTGGTATCACTGAGACTTAGTACATGACTCGACTAAAACACAGCAATGAAAATGATCATTTTCATTCAAAGGGAATATAATAAAAGGAACAGTGGAGAATGTACTATAAATCAAGCATACATATTTCTATATGGAAATCTACCAACTTGACCTGGAAAATATAGTGCACAGAATTTGAATAAAGGTGGGAGCAACAGAAATGATATTGATATGAGGGGTAGGCATGTACCTCAGAACACCCACAAAAGAGGAAGAAACAGCAAACGAATGACAGGATGATGACAAAGACAACATGGAAGGAAGATACAGTTGTGATGGGGCATTTCGCATTTTTCTTGGATACTGGTTTCCACTAACTGAAAAGTAGCTGATAAATTCTTGCCTTGCTAAAACATTTAATCTTACAGAAGACAGAGGAAGTGACCAGGAGGTTTGTTGTCAGAATTAATAATCTTGACTTAATAAAGAGGAACTGGTTGGTAAACTAAACATGATGGAAACCTTGGCAAGATGTGACTGTACCACTTTAGAGTTCATGGCAGAGGAAAGAACCTCTGTTCCTTCAAGCCATTCTGATGTGTACCTAGAATTTGGAAGAGTGGATTCCAAAGTGTTTGGAGAATCATAGATCCAGTGCTCAGAAAGATATCAGAGGTCATTTAGACTAATGCTGTCATTTAAGAAAAGAGGAAACTGTGGCTCAGGGAATGACTTGCTCCAGGTCACACAGGAATGAGTGTCAGAGACAGGATGTGAACTCAGGTCCTCTGACTCTACAGACAGTACTCTTTCCCCTGTCTCATGGTCACTTTATGACATGGCTTAAGAGGAAGATACTCAAGAAGGAGAGTCTAGTGATGGCCAATACAAATGATTCCAATGGGGAAAGAAGAAGAATCTGTCTAAAGAGATCAATATGGCTGCACAGGTAATGAACTAAGATTTTAAAATGATATGACTAGAACAAGGGAGCAAGAGCAGATAACTGAGGACAAATATAAAAGTGTCATCATTTTGTAAGGTTATCAAGAAGGCTAAAGCCTAGAATAAACCAATGCTTTTTAGTTATGTTGGAGACAAGAAGATCCAAGAAGGAATAGGACTGACTATACTGATGGATGTGGTGATGATATCTGATTACAGGAAAAAGACTTTGCTTCTGTTGTCCAAACCAAGGAAAATAATCTTCAGAATGGAAGAATTAACAAAAATTGTTAATATGGAATCAAAACTCAAGATCAGTGGAAGATGGTAAGAATACCTACTTGCTCTAAATAAGCTCAAGTCATTAAGCATAGATGAACTATGTTACAGGTGCACTGGTAATCGTCTTTGAAAAACTATGGAGAAAGGAGAAATGTTGCAGGAAAATGTTATTCCATTTTTCAAAAGGGTAATAAACTGTTGCATTATAGTTATCTTGACTTCAATTCCTGACAGAATTTTAGAACAAACCATTAAGTGATTTGTGAGTACTGTACTTTGAGAGGAAAGTGTTGATCATTAAAAGTTGGCATGAGTTTAGTAAGACTAAATCTTGCCATTCTCACGTTTGGAGATACACAGATTCATTTTTTCCTTTTGATTGACTACTAAACTGGTAGGTCAGAAGAATTTCATAGATATAGTCAGATTATGGCAAGGCCTTTATTTATTTATTTTTATGCTGAGTTATGTATCAGATTAACAGTTAACTGGTTCTGGAATTGGCTTAACTGATTCCTATAGGCCTAAAGAGTGGTGATTAATGGGCTGATATCAGTCTGATGATAGTATTCCATGACTCCAATCCTATAACAAAACCAGGATGATGCTGGTATTATTAAAATCAACATTTTAACACTATTAAATTTTAATTTTTTAAAATGAAAAATGTTAATAGTATTAAAAAAAATAGGCTTTTGTTTCAGGAAGAAGTTTAGCATCCTTTAAAAAAACTTTGCAATTTCCTAAAGGCAATCTGGCTCTCTCTCCTCTTCCTATTCAATTGTAGGACAAATGTACTCATGATCCATTTGCAGTTTCTGTCCAAGATGAACAAACACTATAGACTGTAGTATCCAATGTAGTATATAGTCTAGACAATAGGCATTCTTTCTCCACTTGGTTTCTCTTGAGTGGATAGTTAGATCAAACTTTTTTGAGTCACCAATGGACTAAATTTATGAAGTGCACATAACTGTAAATCATCCAAAGGACAAAGAACAAGGACATAGTGCCTGTAAGTAGGATGCAACACATCACAAATAAGAAATTACAAATGAGGAGAGGAATGAAGCATGCCATCAAAGAAGACAGGCTACAGCAAGAGCAGGGATGAGTGTCTCGACAGTATGCTTGCTCCACCAATATCCTTGCCCTGATAAAAGAAGGTAAGAGGTTCACTAGACATACTTTGTGGACCCCCTGGGTGGAACTTCTTGGAGGACACAGACAAGAGGAGCACAGAACTAGGCAGCTATGATATGCACCATTAAAGGAAAAAGCCAAATCAAGGAGATCATTGGTCCACTTGGGCTTGAGTCAACTCTGAAGCAGGGTGCTGGCTCTGGGAGAACGCCACGAGGCTCTATTCAAGGCTGTGTTCTGTCCAGCACCTGGTGATGGACCATTTGTCTGACCAGGGATCTCTCTAGCTAAGTTTGTAGGGATCCACTCCCATGTTATGTACATGGAGATGATTTCTTTTCATAGGAGATCTTGACAACTATTTACAAAGTAACAGAGGGACTATAGATTAGAATTTGGTTTAACTTAAGGAAAAACTTCCTAAAAACTTCTAAAAGTAGAATGCCTCAAAGTAATGAATAAAGTAAAACAGGTAAAACAACTGAAAGATTGTTCCACCTTTATTTTTTTCCTTGTCTAAGACAGAAAGTTCAACCCAATCTAAAAGAGCACAAGAGGACAGACTAAAAAGTTATGCAAATGATGATAAAACATTAAGGATGAAAGGAAAGCTCTACCTGGCACAGTTCCTTAACTAGTTTTTGAGATGATATAGTACTTGAGGTGGCTAAGAAGTTGGGAATCCTATATGAGGAAATAATTTAATCACAAAGAATTTAAACACAGAATAAATAAACACAGAATTTAAAAACTAAATTTAGGTTTTACATAACACAGACAGAACCTTCACTGCACCTGACCAAGGTGGGAATTTTTTTTGTATTTTCTTCAATATTATTCATCTTTATACTCAGCTTTCACAACCTAATTCATATAAAGACTCCTGTTAAAAGTTTCATGACTTGAGTTCTGATATTGCTTACCAGGATCTACAAGGGCCAGGCGTTTATCTCGGGACAGAGAAGCTCTTTCTTCTTGATTAAACATCCTGTCAATCATCACCATCTCAGCAGAAGGATTTATCCGCTGAAAAACAAAGAGCAAAATAATTTTAGATACTTTTAAAAATCAGTTCAAAACATGTCAGTTGGGTCTTCAAATCCAAAAGGGAGGAATAAAAAATTAAGATTTAGGTTCTAGTTTCCTGTTGTGTCTTTTTATTCCATCTTCTGTGATAATTTATTTGTTAAGAAATTCCCTGAAGTGAATGTTAATTGACTTCAGCAAAAGAGAAGTAGAATTGTGGTCCTTATTTAACAGAAAATTTCTTTTGTTTTGTTTTGAGGTGAGCAAGCTATGTTTATTTTTTAATTCGATTTTATTTTCATTTCCAAATTCCCTTTCCTCCCTCATTCTCCTCCCCTACCCACTGAGAAAGCAACAAAATCCGTTACAAATACATATAGCCAAGCAAAACAAATTTTCACATTAACTAAAAAAATATGCTACAATCTGAACTCTGAGTTCATCACCTCTCTCTCAGGAGGAAAGCAGCAAGCTTCATCATGAGGCCTCTGGAACTGTGTGGTTGGTTCCTTTGCGTTGATTGGAATTGTTAAGTCTTTCAAAGTTGTCTTTACGATACTGTTGTTATTTTATAAATTGTTCTGCTTTAGTTGATTATTTTATGACTTGTCTAAACCAAAATCATCTGAGAACAGTTCAAGAACACTGATAAAGCTTCTTACTAATTTTTAAATGCTTCTTTCAACTTGGGCAGTTTTGCTTCACTGATAGCTATTCAAGTTGAAAAAAAAATTCTCTCATAACTTTAAATGGCTGATTTAGTATAGCTGAGAGGTTTTCCTAAAGCCATATTATCATCATTGGCTTAAGAACTTCACTGATAATAATATTAATATAAGAAGACTGCATCTTTGTAGATATTACATCATTCACAAAATAATTTATAGCTTAAAGCAAGTTCTTGGACTCTAAAAATGAGTTTGGCCTTTCCATCTTTTCCCAAGTCTTTTGTTCTCTTTTCTAGTTAACTAATATTTAAGAGCTAATTTTGGCACTGGTCATTTCCACGTTTCTTCTATTCTTTCTTAAAAACTTCTATCCAATGCACTATATTCTGTACCTGCAGTCTTTCTCAGAAAATCTCCAGTATTTCATTTGTGTGAGGAAACATCTCCCTCCTTTGGGAAGGGAGGCAGGAGACTATGGGTACAAAATGTTGCAAAAGCTGTTAGATATAGCTTCTGTGTCAGCTAATTTTAATTAACTGATTTTCTGTGTTCCAAAGGAATGTTTAAAGGAAAGAAGGGGTCATATCAGGAAATTATAGTGATGTAAAAACAGAAGGCATCAATAAAACAAGAAAAAAGCAAATCTCTGTCATCTCTTAATTTCTAAGTTGAAAAACCATGTTCTGAATGCACATTGCCTCTTTGGGATTTCATCTCTAAAGCAGCTGCATGATGTGAAACGTATTTCTGAAAACCAAATCTACATGGTTTGTAGGTCTTACCATGGCATCTTCTATAAGCAGACATCTGTATTTGTTAAGCATAGCTTGGGTCCTTTTGAGGAGTTGAGTGGCAACAGATTCAAATTCACTGTCCACTAAAAAGAAAGAGAAGACAGGAAAGGTTATCATCACCATCCTTCACAGGATAACAGACTTCTCTGCCACAGAGGTCACCTAGCCCAATCCCCTCATTTTGCAGATGCAGGTAACTGGCTTGCCCGGGGTCACTCATATGGATCAGTCACAGGACAGCATACTTATTTCAGTGATTCTTCAGGCTAGAAAGGACTTCATAAGGTCATTCCCTTGCTTTAGGAAGGTTTGAAAATAATAATTTTATCCATTATCAAGGCTTATCTGTGAAAACTTTTGTCATCTACCCTAAGCTGGCTTCACTCCTGCCCTGGCCAAACTTCTGGGCTGCTTTTCTTTATTTTCAGCTGTTACTCCATCATAGAATATCATCGGGTTTTAATATTAGTTTAAATAGAATCCAATCAAGAAGATCTATATATTATTGAATGGCAATACTTTTCAACAACAAATGTGGTTCAAAATCATGCAATTTATTCCAACATCAAATATAAGTGATCTGAGGATGACCTGCTGATGAGAGGATCTGTGCTGCCACTCCCTTCAATGGGAGGATGCTTTCATGAGGCAGCTGGGCCCAGAGTGAGTCTAAATGTAAACCCAAGTTTAGATACTTGTTAGTTGTGTGACCCTGCCACAAGTCACTTCACCTCTGTTCACCTCAGTTTTTTCAACTGTAAAATGGGGATAATAATGGCACTGACCTCCCAGGGCGGTTGTGAGAATAAAATGAGAATGTGCCAGCGGCTTACTCTGCACAGTGCCCGGCACATGCAGGTACTTAATCAGTGCTTGTTTCTTGCCTTCCTCCTTTCCATGCAGAACCTTACACTGATGGGTTACAGTTTTGTAAGTTTCCTTCTTCACCTGTTTGCCACATTCCCTGTTTTCTTTCCTCCCTCTCTTCTTTTACCGCCCTGTCAGCCTCTCCCTACCTGGTCCTGGTCCTAGTCCTCACCCCCTCCTCATTCACAAGATTTCACATATGGGGAAACTGAGACCCAAAGAAATTGAATGGTTTGTCCAAAGTCCCACATGTAGTAAGAACAGAGGTAGAATTTGAACCCAGGATCTCTTGCTCCAGAGCTAGTGCTCTTTCCATTGTACTATGCCTGCCTTAGGGAGAGCAGAGGTCACCATGACCACTGCCCTGATACTGTGGAGCAGAGCCAGAAGGGATGAGGGTCAGGTACAGCTGGACAGGAGAATAAGGCAGTAGGGAGTCAGGGCTCTGGAAGCACTCGTGATGGAGAGGAAGTGGGTGGGAGGCAGCCTAAACAGCTGATGGTGTCAGGACTGAGCATGAGGATGGGGAAGCAAGCAGAGCAGGCGGGCACTGAGCTGGGACAGAGAAGCCAGCGTATGATCTTCAGCCAGACACCAAGCTGGTACTGCTGAACTACAAAGTCCCAGTTCTACTTCTGGGCCGATTATTTGCTTGACTGGCTTTGTGGCCCTCAGGTAATTCTCTTTAAGCATCTAGCCAAGCATATGGGTCACCAAGAGCAAGGACAGGGTTAGTCTAAGTTGTTTGCAAGAGGACCACGAAGTAAAATCTTCAGACAGATGTTTTAAATCATGCTTTAGTTTTACTGCTCAGGAATTTGCCCACAAAAGTGACATTTCTGGTGAGGATACTCCTACCTCTCAGCCTTGTGATGAGGCACTTCCTGAATACCAGAGATTTCTTACTAAGATGGATACTAATCACTCTCTTCCTACTGCTCCCAGGAAGTTAAGTCAGGGACAGAGCTGGGATTTTTCAAAGGAAGGCACTCTGATTTGCGTTCTAAAACTCTCAATCATCCTTAAAAATTCTATTGGCTTCAGGCATTGAATGAGCTATCTCCGGCAGAAGGCCTATTTACCTTTCTTCAAATCCTCTTCAGTTGGCAGGGATCCCTGACACACATGATACGAAAGGAGTCTCTGGACCGCATCATTTAGTGACCTGAACTGGCTTTTATCTGGCGTCACAGCATGGGCTTGATCCTTCTGTAACTGCTGGAGAATACTTTAAGAGATAAATTTCCAATATTAACACAGAACTACTTTGAGAAACCTAACCATACAGTCACATTTACATATGAATAAACAGGAATAACAATAATATATAAATTATATGAGATTTCTGAGTTGTCTAATAGTAGAGAAAGGCTGTATTCATCCATCCACTATCTTGTATAATCAATCAATCAACATGCACTTATTAAGTACCCACTATGTTCCAGGCACTGCACTAGGTGCGGGGGGAGACAAAGACAAAAAAAAATCACACAGTCCCTACAGGGAAAATACCATGTCCCTAGATAAGTGTCTACAGAACACTTACAAGCTAAATACAAACACTGAAGTACCAGGCAGTGAGCAGGGAGGGCATTAGCATATCAGGGGATAAGGACAGGCTTAGTTAGTGAAGCAGGTAATACCTGGACTGTGTCTAGGAGGACAAGAGGCGAGGAGGGAGGGCTCCCCAGCCATGGGGAGAGTTGATCCAAAAGCACAAAGGAGATGAGAACCAGGTGGCAAGAACAAAGAGCAGGCTAGTTTTGACTGATCACAGAATGAGAGAAGGGAGCAATGCAGGGTGAGATAGGCTGAGGCCAGGATGGTAAGGACTTCAAAAGCTAAAAAGAGGAATTTAATTTTCATTCTAGAATTAAGTCAACAGAATTTACTGAACAGCAGGAGAATGGTGAGTTTCTGAAAGGGAGAGAAAGGAAAATCACTTTTGTAGCTATTTGGACAATGAATTAATAGTGGGAAGGAGTTTGAGGGAGGGAGACCATTGTAAAAGTTTAGTTGAGAAGGGACAAGGGCCTGAACTAAAATGGTGGTCATATGAATGAAGAGAAAGGGACAGATGGAAGAGAAGGGGACAGTGGAGGCAGAAATGAAAGATTTGGCAACTAGTTCAATACGTAGACTAATGAAGAATTAAGAGCTGAAGACATTAAGGCTAAAAATTTAGGAGAATCAAAGAATGGCGAAGTCTTCAAAAAAATAAGGAAGCTTGAAGGGGGATGGAGGAGAATTTAGGAAAAAGAATGTGAATTTTGTTATAGATGTGTTAAGTTTGAAATGTCTCTGGGCCAATCATTTTATGACATTCAATAGGCAATTGGTGATGTTTGGTGTCTCCCTTGAGATCAATCAAATCCCTTGTACTGGGAGTTGATCCTTTGTCTCTTAAGGCCCACTGGAGAACTGAACAAATGATGTTGGTCTCACATAAATATGGTACTCCAACAAACTCTATCTGCATGGTTTTAGATACATACATAACATATACACATAGCTAAATTCATATCCTATAATAAGCAAATCAACAGGTATTACCTGGGCTGACACTTCTGCTCTCAACCTTAAAGTCTGTTTATTTAATCATGCTCAAGAGGGATCCTCAAAACAACAAGAACTTTAAAAGCTCAAACTATTAGCCTTCGGAACAAAAGAATAAACACTAAGAGATTAATCACTTTCCAGGATTCAACAAACACCATTTGATATCCTAACATCCCTGAAGGAAGATGTTATCAGTGAAACTGTACATTTCAGAAAAGACAAAAATGTAATTTTTGAAAAGGCTGATGTGGAATCAGACAACCCCAAAATATAACTACAGAAGACGTGAACTTGACCTCTGTAGTGTATGATAGGAACTGGGAAAACTGGAGGAATTATCTGAAATCAAATCCAACTTCTCAGAAGTTAACTTACAAAGCTCCTTTAGTCAGCTGTTTTGCAGCAGGTCTCTTTTGTCCCACTGTATGACTATCCACCTAGAGGAAAATAAATTTCCTGATTATTTCCTTTGGTAGGGAGAAAAAAAAGAGGTCATAGAAAACTTTGAAAATAAAATTTGAAAAGTAAAAATGTTTTCAACTGCCTATAAAGGCATTTTCTGGAATGGTAGTATTATGCCTTATTGAAAAAAATAACTCACAGAAGAGCAAGTAATTCTATAGATTCAGTATTAACAACTTGGTACTACATTAAAAAATTTCTGGGATCACAGAACGTAGTCACAACTCCTTAGAAGGACTCAGTTCTTAACTTCCTACAGGGTAACAAAATGTGTAGGGCAATATGTTTATAGGTAACAAATGCACAGATGAGAAATTAACAGATACCACTTAGCCCCATGGCCCAGAAGTGAGTCTGGCACAGACGACTACTGTGGTTTATGAAGCAAATTCAGATTTTGTTGGGTCTGGGTTACTCAGAACTAGAAAGGTGCTAATTCTAAGAACAGCACCTTACTTGGCACTACCAGGCGATCCTAGATCACAAGAGACTTTTAGATTTACAGGTATAGAAAAATATTTAAGGAAATTATAAGGCTGAAAAAAAAACCCTCTCTTTTTTTTCTTCCTTCTTCTCTTACAGACCATTAGTGCTAAAGTAGTGCTAAAACTTCTTGAGTTCCCAGGTCACTTTACTGGGATGATGTCTATCATCTATCCTGTCAAATGCTGCTGATCACTTAGAAAAAAATCCTGAATGGGAAGAAGGGCACTGTTTTTGCTAAGACATTGGTGAGAGGATAATAGTTGACCTTACATTGCATTTTATACAGTTTTAAAGTTTTACTCTTTTATGTAGTTTTATTTTATTCTCACAACAATCCTACAAGGGATATACTGGAAGTATTATCTTCATTTTGCAGAAGAGGGAGTAAGGCTTAGGGTCTCACTGCTTGAAGAGCCAAATCTTAAACCCTGATCTTCAGTTTCCAAGTCCACTCTGCCTTTTATGTAAATCATTCATTCATGCTAGATGTTATTATTATCAATTTTAACACTAAAAGAGAACAGCTGGCTGACCTCTGAGAGCCCTCTAGGGATACAAATCTTTCAAAGACCTCACTGTGCACATTCCACAGTAAGATCCCCTGGGGAAGAAGAGGCGATTTCTGTCCTAAGTATGCGCCAAGACTCTAAGCAGCCAAGTGGTGCAGTTAACACTTTTATTCCTTTGCTCTAAATACTAAGAAAAAGCTACATTTAATAGCCGTATACCTGTACATTTTGCTGTCCTGGTGATGATCCCACTCCTTTTTCCTGTTGTGGCTGTGGTGTTCCTAAGGGTGGTTGTACAACTTTGCTTCCAGAATCCTGTCCTATTAAAACAGTAAACATATGATGTTAATCAGAGGCAGCAAAATAGTAAACCATAATTCTTGTATCATAGATAATTAATTACTCTAAGATGAGAGGAAAGCAAGGAGAAGTGATCTCCCAGACCTGGGGATCAGACAAAGTGTCAGAATCCACTAAGTAAGACAATTCAAACACTGGAGTTTCACCTCCTTTGAGGCATAAGCAAACGGCTTTTGGAGGACTTGAGTATCCACAAAAGTGAGAGGAGGGTAGCATCTGAATGGACATTTTTAGGGCTTTGCCTTCTACATTACTAAATGTTTACTGAAAATGTCTCTAGAAAGAACCCTGTACAACAGGAAGCACAATATACATAGGAAACACGGTAACTGTCCTTGTGCTTATTCTAAGTGTGAGGACCAAATGCACACAAATGAAGAGACTGGGGCACAATTACTAAAGCAATATACATTAAATAATATGTGGACTGACTGTGAAAGTGCTGAGAGTCACAGAATAGAGGAGTGATTACAACAGGGTAAAGTTAATCTGAAAAGACTTCATTCAGGATTAGATATGAGGAACAAGAACTGACTTTGGATGTCAGGAGGCAAGGTAAAAATTAGATAAGGAGAGGCTCCTGACCTGGCAATGGATTACTCAAAAGACCAGTTATTTGCGTTTGTCTCAAGCCATCTGGGGTCTTGGAAGTTGAAACGGGGGAAGTCTGGTTCAAGCTTTTTTTCTGAGCCTGTGAAAAATATTACCAAGATGGAAAAGTCAATTTAAAGATTTTAAATTCTTAACAGGTTAGTTATAAACAAATGACTCAAGTCCTTTAACAACTTAAAAATGCAACCTAGAGTTTTCTTCAAGTCATATCAAAGAAATAAAAAATGGAAAACAAATAGTATTATTTTCCTTTTATGCAGGACAGGGGTTCTTAGCCTGGAATATGTGAACTTTAAAATATTTATAGATATATACATATATATTTAAATATATATTATACATATGTATATATGTATACGTACATATATACATATATATTAAATGACTGCATTTTAATATAATTGGTTTCCTTCATAATCTTATGCATTTAAAAGCATGATTTCGAAATAATGAGTCTACAGGCTTCACCAGACTGCCAAAGGGGGCCCATGATGCAACAAAAAAGGTTAAGAACCCCTGATGTAGGAAGAATTTTACTATATAAATTTCCTTCTCCTCAAATCTCTATGGTATATATCTCCTGAGATGCTTTATCAAAGTTGGTTGGTTTCATGCCACCACAATAATAAATCCAAATATCCTTCCTCCTAGGGTCCTGCTTCACATGGTAACTACAGTCTAAATCACTGAGATCTAAGAGGAACTCAGTCATTATAACTAGATGGTTTTTATCCCTTGTGATTTCATATACATATAAAACCCAATTCTTCTTTGAATTAGGATATAAACAATGAGTTCCTATATATTGTGCTTTAACTGAATTTGACAACCCTGAAACTAAGTCTGTCTGACTCATGGACCAAAAAATTCCATTTTCTTTTTGTGGCTTATCTGCAGTAAATCTATCATCCTGGTTACTCAGGAGAGTTATGAGCTGATTCACCTCACAATTAGTCAGCATAAAATCAGGAAATACTGGTATAAGGAGCTCCAGGTAAAGAAATTCCCTCTACTGACTGGGATCAGCAAATGTTCCGCAATGTATATTCTTAGAGAGCTGCCCTGAGCACTGAGATGTTCAGTGATTTGCCCAGAGTTCAACAAGGCAGTATGTGTCAGAAGCCAGTCTTGAACTCAAGATTTCCTAACTCCCCAGGCCAGCTTTCCATCTTCCACACCACATTGCCTTCTCTACTTTAACAACTTCAGCAAACATAATTAGGAAGGTTAAACAGATACTAACACTTTCTTTCTTATTTGTACGATAAGGAGATGATCTCTGAAAAAAAAAAAGTCTATGATTCTATATGATGCATTCCTAAAGCTGAACAGAAATGACTTTTTGATTATTTCCCACTCTGAATCATCTATGATTCTAGTACTGTGGATCATTAAGGAAGTTAGCGGTGTTTTAGTTACTTTATTTCAGTCATTTCCTTTAAGCAATCTCAAATTCTTTTCCTTTTCCCTCCTTGTATACCAGGAGGCTAGAGGAAGTCATTGTGAGGTTTACCAAAGTTAGCCTGTGAATAATCCTCTTGCTTGTAATAAGGTCATACCTCTATGTCATTCCAGACAGATAGGTATGGAAATCTTTCTTAAAAGCAAGACAGGAATCAACTGGAGAATAGGTGAATAAATTAAGATACATGAATGTGATGGAATACCATTGTGCTGTAATGACAAAGGGGATAGTTTCAGAGAATCCTGAGAAGACTTATATGAGCTGAAGCAGTGTGAAGTGAGCAGAACCAGGAGAACAATTTATGCAATAAAAACAACACTGAAAAAAACAACAACTTTAGATTTAAGCACTCTGGTCAATGCAATGACCAACCATGATTCCAGATGATCAGTGGTGAAGCATGTACCACTTCCAACAGAGTGATGATGAATTCAGGGTGCAGAATAAGACATACATTTTTGGACAAAGTCAATGTGGTAATTTGTTTTGCTTGACTATATATGTTTGTTACACAGGCTTTGTTATTTAATGAGAAAGAAGTTACTTGTGCAGTCTTACTACTTTATAGTCTTACCTCATATACTAGTGCCTTAGAGTAAAAAACAACATAGTAACAATTTGTGTGGTAATAACTGGAAATAACAAGGATGCCCATCAATTAGTAAACAGCTTAAACTAACTGTGGTATATGAATGTAACAGAATATTATTTTGCCACAAGAAATGATTAATAAAAGAAATTCAGAAACAGGGAAAGATTTACACCAACTGATAAATGTAGGCCTGCAGAACTGAAAAAGGGCCAGAAGAACATTAATGACAATGGTTACAACAATGTAAACTAAAAGATCACTAAAACAAACCCCAATAATCTCTGGGCAAATAAAAAAGCGATAATTGTGCTGGAGATTATTATTACCAAAAAAAATGCCTACAGTAATTATTCACTGAGTACTAACTATGTGCATAGTAACTTTATGCTGGTCTAACCTACTTTTCCCATGCTCAAAAGCCCCTACACTCTGGCTTCCTCTACATACCTGACACTCCAGACTTTTATTACATACTATCCTTTGACAACATCCCTTGTTATATAGCCTTTGTGCATTTGTTTACGCTATTCCTTATTCTAAGAAGATCCTCATTCTCATCCCTGATAGGTGAAATCTTCCTGATTATTTAAGGTTCAGATCTAATTCTATCTTCTCCATAAAACCTTATCTTCCTGGTCAGAAATAATCTTAAAAGAATCTTAATGATTCTTAAAATTCTTGAAAATAATCCTAAAAGAACTACAGTTAGAAGGGACCTCAAAGGTTTTCTAGTTCAACTGTTATTAAAAGTATTGTTCTCAGACACAATGTTAACCCTTCCCCCCACCCCCCATGGCCATCAGCTTCCCTCTAAGAACTCTAAGGGTAAGGAATTCAGATTACCCCAAGACCAGGGTTTGAAAATGGGCTTAAATAATAACAATAGCAATGGCATTGATAGTCCAACATTTATATAGCACTTTATATATGTTATCTCATTTGATATCTATTTCCTCATAGAGAACAGAAATCTGCCTCCTGTTAATTCCTTTCCACTGCCCCTCATTTCATCCTCTGGGGTCTCAAGCAAAACCATTTTGATCCTTCTTCTGCAATAAGATAGCAATCATGTTTCCCTCTAAATCTTCCTTTCCTCAGACTAAAATGAAGACCAAACAGCCTTGGCTCCTTCAAACAATTCTCAAAGAGATGAATTTGAACTCCACTGACCCAGGTGCTCTCCTTTTTGGTAGCTGTCTAGCTTACCAATGTCCTTAAATGTGTGCTCAAGACTGTATCTAAAACTATAGATTTAGTCTGAGTAATGTATAGAGGGTCTTACTCATCTTCCCGCTGGATATCAGCCTTTTTCAGACAAACCCCTCCCTTGAGAAGCTCACTGTCTAAAGGGGGAGACCATATGAAATAACTGTGTACAAAAAAGATACATTCAGGACAAACTGGAGATAATTTCCGAGGTTACCGAATGATGATGGAAAAAGGAAAGCCTGGAAGTGGCAATGGAGTGCAAGGACTATTCCAACTTCCCTATCATGACCTGTGAGTGAAAATACCATCAGTCTTGGAAAGTGTGGCCAGGGAGGCTGTGGTCTCACAGGAAACTAGGTCTCAGTGAGGACAAGAAGACTGAAGGAGTGAGAAAGGAAAAGGTTTCAGATGAAAGTAAGTGTGTAACCCATAGGCAGGTAGGTGGTATAGTAGATAAGGAGTGCTGGACTTTGAGTCAGGAAGATCTGTGTTCAAATCTATAGTCAATTTTTAAATTGTATACTCTGGGCAAGTCACTTAAACTCTGACTACCTTGGTTTCCCCATTTGTAAAATGGGGATAATAAGAGGGTGGTTGTGAGTATAAATGAGATAGTATTTGTAAACTTTTTGCAAACCTTAAAGTGTTATACAAATGCTAGCTATTATTTCATTACTCATGGACCATTCATTTCAGAAGGCATAGTGGAAGGGATGAGTAGCTCTAGAGTGGGAGCCAGAGGGGGAGGAAAGGGGGACCCCCCTTGTGGTTCAGTTGAGAAGGGAACAAGTGAGGAGGATGAGAATAAGAAAACCCCATCATTGGGATGGGGATGATGGGAAGGGATAAGAGTATTTTAATAACTTAGGACTGAGTTAAAATAGGGGTTATGACATTTACAAGGCTGGAGAGAGAGTTTCCGGGTAATCCTTTTATTAATAATGCTAGCATTTTAACAGAAGATATCAGTGGTACTCTTTGAATGCCATAGACAATCATGGTGGCAGGCTCACAGCTTACATGCCCTTGGAAAAGTGGGTGTTCCAGAGGATGGCAATCAACAATTAATGAGAGAATGAATATTACTACGAGAAGATGGCTCACTCCAGTGAGGGGCTGAGTGACATTAAGTCACTCTTGAACACCCAGACCACCCCCAGCTTTGGGCAATCTAATCAAAGAATTTATCTCTACCCAAATCTGAGTAAAACACAATAGGCTTCTCACCCTTAGATTAAATTCCATGTAAGGCTGTGTGGAGGCTGACCAAGACTGAAGAGCTTTAATTCAATCTCATTATCAGTAATGTCTTTCAAGGCACTGAACTTTGAAATAAGGGCTACAGAAAAAAGGAGGAACTCTGAATCTCTCCAAATCATTGGTTATTAATAATTATTTCTCTCAGGATTGAGCCTAGGGACAGATTTTAGGCAGAGTATATGTAGCTAGAAAGGGGGAGGAGGAGGAGAAGGAGAAGGCAACCAGTAAAGCAACCAGTGTGGAGCTGTGGGACCAGGGGATACAATGTAATGAATTTATGTTTTACTTGATAATACTTTATGTCCATCTCTTACTTCCTAGTTAGACTGTAAGCACCATGACGGCAGGGATTACATTTTATTTATCTTTTTATCTTTCCCATTACCTATGATAGTACATAATAGGTACTTAGTAAGACATGATCTTTGCCCTCTTGGCTTTTATAGTCAATCAATTAAAAACAAAACAAAATACCATTTATTAAGTTAAACCTTACCAGGCTCCAAGCACTATGCTAATCACCAGAGATTAAAAAAAAAGGCAAAACCAATTCCTACCCTCAAGAAGGTCACATTCTAATGAGGGATATGAAAGTAGGTAAATATAAGATATATACAGAGTAGATGGGAGGTAATCCTAGAGGGATATGTACTAGGAGCTTCTGAGGTAGGTAAAAACCTCCTGCAAAGAGGCTGGAATAGTGGGAGGGATGAATACCTCTAAAGAGGGAGATGGAGCTGACACTTGAAGGTAACTAAGGAAAGTAAGAGGCAGAGATGAGGGAGGATGTTCCAGGAAGTGGGGTGGGGGAGCAGTCACAAGGAGTTAAGGGGAGATGGCAGAGCAGAAACAGGACTTCTGCAGGACTCCCGCTTCCACCTCCTCCAATTCACATAAAAGGAGATTCTGAACAAACTTTGGAGCTACAGGACCCACAAAATGACACAGAGAAGCTAACCTCCCACTGAGTATAGCCCAGTAGGCAGGCAGGAAGTGGCCAGTACAGCGCTCTGGGAGCCTAGCCCAGCCCCACATGAGCCTGAGGTTTTAGCCTCAGGGCAGCCACAACCAGCCGCTGACTGGAGGGACTTCAGATCACCAGCAGCTGTGGCAGTTTCCAGACTTATCAACCTATAGATGCTAAGGACAAAGTGAGAGGTCAGTGCAGTGTGGACTTTGTGAACTGGGAGTTTGGGAGTGAGGTCAGGCCTTTACCCCCTGGAAGGAGAAGCGGCTGAGGCTCTTTGGCCATGCAGCTGCTGCTACGTGGTTGCTTCAGAGCTACTGGTCTGCATACTGTAGGGGGATCAAGCGACCAGTCTGAGGAGTAATCACTCTTGCTTTAACCTGCTTGGATCTGGATTGCTGTCTAGGGTGGAGGTCCTGGGGTATGTGACCAGTTTGCCAGAGTGTAGGGAGGCTTCAGAGAAGACACCTAACTAATAGCTTCAGCAGCTGAGAAAACCCCAGCAATTGGGAGAAAGCTCTCCCCTCTGGTAGCAGAGTTCTACTGTGGCAAAAAGCTCAAAAGTCAAGTAATTGAGTGGCAACATGAGCAAACAAGGGAAGCAAGGCAAGCACAGTGGTCTGACTCTGGATTCCTTTTTTGGGGACAAAAAGGATCAGGGCATGGAACAGGAGGAAGACAGTGTAGTCAGAACTCCTGCACCAGAAGCTTCCAAGAAAAGAATAAGCTGCTTACAGGCCATAGAGGAGCTTAAGAAGGATTTTAAAAACCAAATCAAGAGAAGTGGAGGAAAAATTGGGAAGAGAAATGAAAATGGTGCAAGAAAATTATAAAATGAGAGTCAACAACCTGACTGAAGAAAATTACACCTTAAAAATAGACTAACTCGGGGAGGCCAGGTAGCACAGCGAGTAAGAGCACCGGCTCCAGTGTTGAGAAGACCTGGAGATTGAATCCCGGGCTCAGACACTTAGCACCCACCCAGAAACACCTGGCTGTGTAACCTTGAGCAAGTTACTTAACCCCAATTGCTTAGGGGCGGCCAGGTGGCTCAGCGAGTAAGAGCACTGGCTCCAGTGTCGGGATGACCTGGATCAAATCCCGGGCTCAGATACTCAGCACCACACCCAGAAATAACTGGCCGTGTAACCTTGAGCAAGTTACTTAACCCTGATTGCTTAAAAAAAAAAAAATAGACTAACTCAAGTGGCAAAAGAGGTTCAAAAAGCCAATGAGGAGAATGCCTTAAAAAGCAGAATTTGCCTGATGGAAAAAGAATCTCAAAAGCTCACTGAAGAGAATCATTCCTTCAGAATTAGACTGGAGCAAATGGAAGCTAGTGACTTTATGAGAAATCAAGATACCGTTAAACAGATCCAAACAAATGAAAAAATAGAAGGCAATGTGAAATATCTCACTGAAAAAGCCACTGACCTGGAAAATAGATCCAGGAGAGATATTTAAAAAATTATTGGACTACCTGAAAGTCATAATCAAAAAAAGAAACTAGAAATCATCCTCCAAGAAATTCTCAAGGAAAACTGTCCTGATGTTTTAGAATCAGAGGGCAAAATAGAGGTTGAAAGAATCCACCAATCAACTCCTGAAAAAGATCCCCAAAAGAAAACTCCTAGGAATATTATAGCCAGTTTCTGGAGTTCCCAGATCAAGGAGAAAATATTACAAACAGCCAGGAAGAAACAAATTTTTTTTTTTTTTGCTTTTTGGAGGGCAGCTGGGGTTAAGTGACTTGCCCAAAGTCACAAGGCTAGTGTGTCAAGTATTTGAGGCCAGATTTGAACTCAGGTCCTACTGACTCCAGGGCTGGTGCTCTATTCACTGTGCCACCTAACCGCCCCAGGAAGAAACAATTTGAATACTGTGGAAACACAATCAGGATAACACAGGATCTGGCAACTTCTACACTGAGGGATCAAAGGGCGTGGAATATTCCAGAGGTCAAAGGAGCTGGGATTAAAACCAAGAATCACCTACCCAGCAAAATTGAGTATCATGTTTCAGGGGAAAATATGGTCATTCAATGGAATAGAGGACTTTCAAGCATTCTTGATGAAAAAACCAGAGTTGAATAGAAAACCTGACATTCAGATACAAGAAGCAAGAGAAGCATGAGACGGTAAACAGGGAAAAGAAATCCTTTGATAAGGAACTTATCAAAGTTGAACTACCTACATTCCTGCATGAAAAAACAATAATTATAACTTATGAAACTTTTCTCAGTATGAGAATAGTTGAAGGGAATAGAAATGTGTATATATATATATGTATGCATACATACATATATATGTCTATATAGGAGGATATATGGGCATATGAATACATATGTGAGTTTTTCTATATATGTGTACAGGTATACATAGACAGAGGGTATAGGACCAGTTGAATAGGAAGGAATGATACTTAAAAGGTGAAATTGAGAGGTGAGAGAGGAATATAATGAGAGGAGATGGGGAGAGATAGAATGGGGTAAATTATCCCCAATAGAAGAGGCAAGGGAAAACTGTTACAATGGAGGGGAAAAACAGGAAGGCAAAAGGGATAAGTTAACCTTATTCTCAATGAATTTGGCTTAGGGAGGAAATGACATACACACTAAATAGGGTATCTCACCCTACAGGAGAGTAGGGGGGAAGGGGATGAGAGGGGGGATGATGGAAGGGAAGGCAGGCTCGGGGGGAGGGAAGTTGGAAGCACCCATTTTTGAAGAGGGACAGGATCAAAGTAGAGAATAGAAAAAACGGGAGGTGGGATGGGATGGAGGGAAATACAGTCAGTCTTTCACAATATATTCACTATGCAAATGTTTTGCATAGCTACACATGTACAACCTATATTGAACTGCTTATCTTCCCAGTAAGGGTGGGTGACTAGGGAGGTAGGGAAAGAATCTGTAATTCAAAGGTTTAAAATCAAATGTTAAAAAAATATTATTATTATTATTATTTTACATGTAACTGGGAAATAAGATATACAGGCACTGGGGCATAGAGATCCACCATGCCCTAATGGAAAGTTGGAGGGGGGATGGGGGAAGATATAGGAGAGAATAGATTGGGGGAGGGGATATTCAGTGGGATTGCTGTTTTGGGGTAGTGGGTAGGGGAAAAATGGAGAGAAAATTTGTAACTCAAAATTTTGTGGAAATGAATGATGTAACCTAAAAAAAAATCAACTACAAAAAAATTTTTAAAAGGAGTTAAGGGAATTATATCAGAAAAACCTTAAGTCTAGAGAGAATATAGTTTTGGGGAGACAAAGAAATCATGTTGGCTAATTGTGTTGGTAGAGAACAGGAGACAGTGTTGGATAGGGTGGGGTCAGATTTTCTATTTGCAGGGAAATTTATTGCCTAACTTGTAGGTAACTGAGAAGTCACTGGAAAGTTTTAAACATGCATTAAATTATATAATTTATTTTAGAAAAACTACCTGGTTGGGTATGTAACCCAAGGAGATCAGATCTTCCTAAGAAAGGTGTGGCAGTTTTTATGCTAGTAAATAACTAGAGAATAGGTACTCATAGATGAGGGAATGGCTACTGCGCACATGAGTTGTGTGTGTGTGTGTGTGTGTGTGTGTATGATACATGTCATATGTATGTATATGTGTCAAAAGTTATAGAGATGTTAAGGACAGAGGAAAAACTGAATTTGGAGGGAAAAAAAGTCTGGCAATTTTCCAGAGTATGCATCATTAAAAGGAGAAAATGGGTAGGGAAGATGGAAGCAACAAGTTTTATGGAAATCCTCTTTTAAGCTTGATGGTTAAATGGAGGACAGGGGAATCTAAATCTGGCAGTGCAGGTTAAAAAAAAAGTGCTATGGGGCAGCCAGGTGGTGCAGTGAGTAAGAACGTTGGCCCTGGAGTCGGAGTCGGGAGGACCCAGGATGGTTCCAGCCTCAGATACTTAGCACGCACACAAAAAAACTGGCCATGTAACCTCAGGCAAGTTACTTAACCCCAATTGCTTAAAAAAAAAAAAAGTGCTGGCATTTTGAAGACAAGGGAAGGAGCCTAGGAAAAGAGAGAAATTGAATATGCTGGAAAAAAAAGGGGTAAGTTAGAAAATGATGTAATCTAGGGAACTGATGGAAGGGTTTACCTTAGAAATGAGGGATGCACTTTTCTCAAAAACCGGGAGGTTGAGAAAATAGTCATATAGATATCCTAAGATTTGTTAGGTAGTTTATAACCAGTCATCTTGAACTCAGTAAAATTAAAAGAAAAGATCATTTGCTGAGTGGTTGGGAGCTGGGACTGGGGACAGAGGAGAAATTGTAGAACAGCTACTGTGGTGGAAGCTAGGTGGCACAGTGGGTAGAGAGTACTGGGCCTGGAGTCAGGAAGACCCAAGTTCAAATATGACCTCGGACACTTACTAGCTGTGTGATCCCTAGTAAGATATTTAGTCTCCATTTGCCTCGGCTTCCCCAACTGCAGAAAGGGAAGAATAACAGCACCTATGCTGCAAGGTTGTTGTGAGGATCACATAACACCTTTTGCTTAACCCGATACTTAGCACATGTAGCAGGCATTATATAAATGCTTTCTTGGCCCCCATCCACAGAAATTGGATGTTCAGAACAAAGATCATTTCTGCAAGATTCTTAATCACTGAAGGTTCAATTGTCTTGTGCATATAAGCACTATGGTAAGACAGAAAACTGGATTAAAATATTTTGGAAAGGTTGTTAAAACAGGTTTTTTGTTACCCTTTCTTAACTAAAGTGTTGATTTAACTAGAACACTCCAGGCACTGAGCATTCCAGTTACTGTTACAGTTTTACTATACCATCATTAACTGCATTTTACTATATATCTCCAATGAATAAGAGAAATGGGCTTAAATTACAACAAGTTGTTTGATTAGACTAAAGAAAGAACTTCCTGTCATAAGAATTTAATACAGCAACAAGTTTCCGAGGTCTTCGCTCTGCAGAGCTTTAAAAGGATCAGTAACCATTCGTCAGAAATGGTTAAGGTATAGAACTTTGTGGAGGAAGTGTATTAAACCAAAAGACCTTTTCGCCTGGGGGATCTCAATCCAGACAGACTCATTCCAAAAGTTCACCAGAACATAGTACATGAGGAGGGCAGGGCACATTTTCATAGCACAATCCAACAGTAAAGTTTCTGCATCTTAAATTCCTTTCCTCCAGTCCACAGCTTTTCTCTTTGCCCACCTAACTAATCCTTCCTTGGTCTCCTCTGCTGGACTATCGTCCACATCACGCACTGTAATATAAGAATTCCTCACGCTTCTATCCTGTGCCCTCTTTACTTTCCTCTGCAAATGCTCTCTTGCTGACCTGATCAGCTCTCACGGGTTTAATTTTCATGTCTGTGCAGATGATCACCGTAACTATTTTCTCCACTGTGCTTCAATCCCCGATCACCAGTTGCCTATTGGATATTTCAAACTGGGATGTCCCAGAGATGACTTAAATTCAATATGCCTAAAACAGAACTTCTTATCCTTCCCGTTAAGTCACTGCCTCCCCCAAATTTTCTTATTTCTGTCAAAGACACCACTGTCCTTTCAGAGTCTCAGGTTTGCAATATCAACTTTTAACACATAACTGCTTACTCTCTCACATCCCACATACCCAATTGGTTGCCAAATCTTGCTATTTCTATCTCCATATCATTTCTTGCAATGGACCCCTTCTCTTCATTTACAAAGCTACCACCTTAGTTCAGGGCCTTATCACTTCTAGATTATTTTAACAGCCTTCTAATTGGTCTCCCTGCTTCAAGTCTCTCTTCACTCCAGGCCCCCATCCCTACACACTGCTGCCAAAGTAATTTTCCTTAAATATAGATCTGACCATGTGACTCAACTCAACAAACTCCAGTTGCTTCTTAATGCCTTGAGGATAAAAATCAAACTCCTCTGATTAGCTTTTAATGCCCTATACAATCTGTCTACAGCCTATCTTTCCAGCCTCATTGAACACTGCTGTTCCCTATCGGGCACTCTGCAATCCAGCTAGGCCAGCCTCTTGTTCCTCACACATGACACCTCAATGGTCACATCCATGCCTTTCCAGTGGTCTCCCCTGATGCTTGTAATGTACTCTTCTTACCTCTAACAGAGCTCCTCCTTTACCTTTTAAGATGCAACTTGGGCACTATCTTTTTCATGAAACTCTCCTTAGCTCTCCCAAATACTAATTCTTTCATTTCCAAATTACTCTGTATTCAACTACTTTGCATATATTTATATTTACTAACTTTATTCATATGCTGTCTATATTTTTGTATGTTCTCATTATCTTCCCCACTAGAAAATGTAAGTTCTCTATGAGTAGGAATTTTTTCACTTGTATACTTATATTCTCAGTGCCTAAAATATCCCTGGCACAAAACAGGTACTTGACAAATACTCAGTTAACTCTACCACTGGGCCCCTGACTGTCTTCAGGTTCTCGTACCCAATACCTCCCTTGGTTTGACTCTTCAGTGGTCAGCCATAAAGACTGACAAAAACTTCCTTTTTGCTCTTCCCATTTCTGCCCCAAAGGCCTTAAATCCAAAGCAATTTTAAACGCAAAAGAAAAACAAACAAAATACCCACAACTAACATAAGCCTAAAAATATCATCTAAAAATCTGGGAATAATCAAAGCCCCATTCTATTCATTGCACAGAGGGCAGGGGCCAAGCTGTCATTCACAACTTGCTTCCCTATACCACTTATCTCCTATATCAGACAGTGACTTGTACCTGGCAAAAGGAGACCTGGGGCTGGGTCCCTCCTCCTGGGGTGCTACTGAAGGTGCCAGTACATTTGGATGAAGAAACTGGAAGACGATGAGACACACTGGCTGGCCCTGGAGTCCGGCTGGGCTGGGGTAGCTGGTCACCATTAAAGTTTGCTGCAGATGCTGCCGACTGGACTGAGGGCCCAAGGGTAGGAAGGGCTGTGCTGGAGGAGTTGACAACTGTGAACCGACCGGGTGCAGAAACATTTGTGACAGCAGACTGTCCTGGGAAGCCTGGCCTGCCTTGAGAGACGGTGCTCTGGCCAGGTGATAAATGTAACACGGTTGGTGATGCCTGCTGCAAGGGCATCTGTCCACCAACAATCTGAGAAGGTGTGTGATTGACTATCACTTGGTTACCAGATGCTGTAAATGTCTGCCCAGACACGAGTTGGACAGCAGTATTCTGGTTGTTTAGCATTTGCCCCGAATATGATGGGTTGGTCCTAAGCATATTAGAGGAACCCCTATTCAGCATGACATGCTCGGAAGCCACTTGACCAGAGACCAGCTGGGAAGGCTGAGTCTGAAGAAGTTGCCCATTGATGGTCTGGACATGGTGTACTGAGTTTGAATTGACAGAGAGGCTTGTGGGAATGAGGAACTGACTTTGGGGTGCATGAGGCTGTGCCATGGGTGAGTGGATGACAATACTACCCCCCGTGCTGTTCACTGCTTGTGAGGCAACAGATTTCCTTGTGTTCTGTTGATTTACAATGTTCACAGACATATGTGGACCCACTACTGAGCCCTGGGGTGAGCTTGCAGGGGCAAAAGGAATCCCTTGTTGCACATGGTGCTGTTGAATTCCCAAATTGTTCACATTGTATGTGTTTTGCTGACCCATTTGAATAGGCTTTGGTTGGATATTAATTGGGACTTTATTTGAATTTGGTGCAAGGCCCCTCTGTATGATAATGTTATGTACGGGTAAAGATGTCTGGAAATTTGTGCTGTTAAATGGAACAGTGACAGGCTGTGCTACTGGACTTGAACTGGAGTTTCCAAACAACGAGTTGCCATTAGGAGTCTGTCTATGAACCAGGAGTCCACTACTCATATTTGTGGATGCTTGCTGCCCACTACCTTTTAATATGATCTGAGATCCATCAAGGTTATTAATGGTCATCATGGAAGGCTGATTGCTAAATGAACCAATGAGCTGTATTTGACCAGAACCACTAATTTGACTACTATTAGACAAATGCTGGCTGGGCACACTGATCCCCACATGCTGCATGAAGCCATGCTGCACGCCCACTGTATTGCTTGCAAATGATGCTCCGACAGGCACGTGAGTCACTCCTATAGGCTGCAGCGTCTGACCTGAGTAATTAGAAACATTAGAAGCCTGAGTAAAGGATGCTGATGAAGAAGGATGAAGTGGAGCTTGTGCAAACTGTTGGCTAGAACTTATACTGGCGTCCAAATAAGCTTCTTCTGCCAAAGTCTGTTCAGTGATATTGGCCTCCTGTAAGGACTTCTGGAGAATGTCAAAAGGTTGGTCCTCACTGAGGTCAGGAAGAGGAGAGGATTCAAGTTCATCTTCAAGAAACTGAAGGCTACTTGAGAGTGGGAGTCCATCACTAGATCCTTCTCCAAGCTGGCTGCTCACACCTTTGAGGGAGGACTTAGGATCTGCATTCTGAAAGAACATATAGAATGTTACATGCCACCTCTAACTCTTTAACACTCACATATTGAAACATTTTAATTACAAACCTCTATAAATGGTAAAACAGCCATATTTTACTACTATACCAAAGTATTGGACATAATTATGTACATTATATAAAATCTCCTAGAGGTAATATCCAAACCAAATACTTGGAGTTAAAGAACTATTTATTCTGTTAGAATAGCTACACAAAAACACTTCAAAATCCATCTTACTGTTCCATGTATATGAATAAATAAAACAGCTGTGCTATTTCACAAAGAACTTAGAGTCTAAGTTGTTGATTTTTAAAATTCTGCTGCTTTATTTCTATAGTAACAGTATCTAAAATGCAGCACTCAAATATTTTCTGACTCCTTTAATTGATTAGTAAAATATAATAAGCTTTACATAGTATATATTAATTCAGGGCTACTCATCTCCATTTTTTGAGGCAGAGGCACAAAGTAGTTGTTCAAATTGCTACACATCTAAGGCTGGCCCACTCCTGACCTGCAGATGTGTACAACTGTCCAGGAGTTGGCCAAAAGTCACCCCCAGTCCTAAGGACCGTGGGGACCAAATCAGTCCTGGGAGCTCCCAGTAGTTGTTCTGCAGGGGGATCCAGCAAGGATTTCAGATCAAAGTAGACCTGCCACAAATAATGACCCAAGGGGACCCCAGAATGTGCAGTCTCCCAGACCTTCTCAAACACAGGTCAAAGTAGTAGCTCCCCAGTTCACTGGTCATGGAAGAATACAGCTGTACTCCAGGAAAGACTTGTTCAGATAGGAATCTGCTTCTGTCACACAGTGAGTCATTTGGCTGCTTGAAAATGAGTAGTTTTTTTTTGAGATTTTAAAAAGCCACCTAAATACCCATTTTAGTATTCAGAAAGTCAGAGAGTGATCATTTACTATATTCCCCCTGTGTGACAAGGTTATAAGAAACAGGAGACAGTCTATGCTCTTATGGAATGAAACTTAATTGGAGACATATAAAAATGGCCTTAAAACACTTTTTTTGGAGGGCAATTGGGGTTAAGTGACTTGCCCAAGATCACATGGCTAGTCTTTGTGTTAAGTGTCTGAGGTCGGATTTGAACTCAGGTCCTCCTGACTCCAGGGCCGGTGCTCTATTCACTGCGCCACCTAGCTGCCCCCTAAAACATTTTTCAATGTTATATATTACACATGATTTTTCAGCACAATTATTTGTCAGGATACCCAAAAATTTTAAAAATAAGGCAAAGAATACAGAAAAAAAAACAAAACTATGAAGTCAGGTGATATTTAAAATAAATGCTTGTTTTTTTAAGGGATAGAAAGACAAAGAGTCTAGTTAGCAAAAGTTGTACCCTTTTGCAGCCCTAAACCAGTAAGGCTGAGTAAGGAAAGAGGTGAATGCTAGATGATGTCAAGAATCAGGAAGGGGAAAAAATAGAGAGCCAAGATTGACTGAGTTATAAAGAGGGGAGTTAAAATACTATTCAGTCATCACATAATGGAACTGATGTAGTTAGAGGTCAAATGACAGTCACTATGTTAGGACTTAGTAGAAAAATCCAGGTGAATGAAACATGAGGCCAAGATTGAAGATTTCATTTGAGATCATCAGAGCTGAAATCCACAGATTCAATAATGAAGAATTGCACAGGTGATTATACCCAGTTTGACCAGTAGGTACAAGATAGGAAATATAAACTTATGAGATGAAAACTCAAAATCATCTTTCACACTGGCATTTCATTTGTCCCTTGCACAGAAGACATTCAGTAAACATATCTGAATGAATGAATCAGTGGATGCAGTATCCATGTGAGAGTGGCAAGTGGACCCTTTAAAGTTGGTCTTGATGGACAGGACCTTATATAGTTAATGACTTTATATCAGATGGGACTGTTAACATGATGATACTGATCCCATAAGACACAGGCAAAATTCAATTTCATCCAAGTTTATCACTGGGTGGCATGATCTGACAAAACATCATATAATGAGCTATGTAATCATAGTATATTACTGTAGTAATAATCTTAGACTCAGAAAGAGTCAAGGTAGCTGGGAAACTTAAGTAATTTAAGGTCTTGGAAAAATTAACC
This sequence comes from Petaurus breviceps papuanus, assembly GCF_028583685.1. Classification (NCBI taxonomy): domain Eukaryota; kingdom Metazoa; phylum Chordata; class Mammalia; order Diprotodontia; family Petauridae; genus Petaurus; species Petaurus breviceps. Next base: position 9,313,277 of record NW_027187316.1, read on the forward strand.
TGGAAATACTATTGGGATATGTGGACAACTAAGTAATTGTTTCATCTAAAACTGTTAAAATTCTATATTAAATGTACCATTTCTGGTTTAAGATCTATAATAAATTTTAATTAGTAATATGGATAACATTTAATAAGTAATAAATCAAGTACAGAATTTATTTAGTAATGAGAAAGTAGGCTCCATTAAGCCCTATTCCCTAATGCTTACAAAGGTGATGTTGACTTTTGTAAAACAGGTTTAGGCAGGGACCTACAAGCTTAAAAGGCTTCAAGATGTAATAAGACAGCCAGAATCCCTCTCCTCTTAAGGATAAGCTTAGCTAAAAGTGGAGAGGCTCACCATGAGGAGACTGCCTACCAGGTGAGGAATTTTCTTTAGTCATAGCAACTCATCAGCTTTTATTAAGGTGTCAAGGACTTGTAGTTGTCACTGGTGGAAGGGGCATCTAAACTGGGGGGAAGGGCATGCAACTATTACAGAGTCTTGAAGAATGGAAGTAAGACTTTAGAAATACTTCTTTATAACTTGCCAAGGTCACAATGTCACCAAATCACTTGGGACAGACAAAACTGAAAGCTTAGAAAGCTGACAAAGGAAATATCATTCTAGACTCTTATTTGGCTGTTAACAGTAGAAAATTTCTACATACTTCAGTAACTTATTTCTCCAAGAAACTTCACAAGAGAAGGATTCAGAATCTCATTAAGTAAAAAGCAGCAAAAGCCTGATACAGTGTTAACAGCAAGACAGGAAACCTTAAGTGCCTTTGGCATGCATGGGGCATTCAAGAGCTGTTCATTTCTTGATACTTACGCTAGAGTTGGCGAAAATTGAATTTGAGTTGGCTGCAGAATACCCTGCATTAGTCAAGTCGTCAGTGCTCTGAAAAGGTACAGATTTGGCAAAATGATGGTTACTTTAAGTGAAACCATTAACAAAGTTTATGTGAGTTGAAATTCTAGAATAATACATACAGATTTGCTACTAGGTCCATGTAGAAAATAGTTCAATGCCTGTGGGTCTCTAAAAGACAAAAAAAGGGGAGAAAAAGAGGGGAAAAATGAAATAAAGCAATGAATCACCTATCTTTCAAGATTAACTTTTACTAAGAAAACTTTATTTCCCACTGATGTCTCTTTATATCTTTATGTGTCTTATCTGTCTTCAATTTCATAGCACTATATACATTTTTTTTTGTCAATTCCTGGTCCTCTTTTAAGGCAGTAAATGAGTGATCATTAAGAGTATTTAACATTTAAAGCATCCAGCATGTTGTAACCCACACACTAGATCTTGTTAATGTAGGTGATCTTACACAGCTAGCTGTGTTTTGCTAATTTCTAAATGGGAAGCTTACCCAATAAGATCAAGGAGACACGAGTCATCATCATCATCCATGACAACTACAACAAAAAGGAAAGGGCTGATGTTTCATCAAAATCAAATAAAAGGCAACAGTATCAATGCAGTTTTAACACGTAAAATATACTTTCCTAAAACTGTACCATTCATATGAGATTTTTACCCATTCTAATAAGGTTGGAAATATTTAAATAAGATTTTAATCCTCTGATTCTATAGCAATTGTTATAGAAAATGTTTTATTTATTCTTATTAATTAAGAATAAATATTGTTAAATCGATAGAGAATCAAGTCACAGACAGTAATAAAGGGCTTAAGATAAATGAAAGACAGTTGGAGATGGTCCATCTCCTGGTGAAGACAGAGGACTCAAAGGACAAACTCTAAACTCAGAGGCTGATTAAGCCTAAACTGTAACCTTTCCTACAATGAGCCCAGACAGAAAATCCTTTAACTTTCATTTTAGAAAAGTCTTACGGATACACATAGCCCTTTAATCTTGGGACAGGGTATTTTTGCACATGCTGAAAAGTGACCCTTTTCCAAAACAAAATAATAGCTCATCCTCACAATATTCTGAGAGATTTCAAAGAACCCGTGAAAAAGATCACAGATATCCCCAAATCGGAAGCAGTTACGGGAAGCTTGGTCCCACATTTTGATAATCTGTCCCTCACAACAGTGATGACAAGTCTTCAATTCCATCCAAGCCATGATCTAGGACATAAATCCTGATACTGGGTATGCATGAATGTATGGGGGAATAAATCTCTGGAAAGTTACTCACCACAACCACTCCTAAATATTTAAAGCATAAGCTAAAAGTCACCTGCCAAGACTAAATGATCAAATTATTGTGCTTTGGTCAAAATGATGAAAACTGTTTAAGTTCAAAATCCCACCCAAGCCACCCCCCTTCCCCTTTCTCAAGTCCTATAAACTTACACTAACACTAGCACACGTGGCAACAGTGCTCTGTACCCATTTCAAGCACTGCATGGAATAATTTACATCACAGATTACCAGAGGCAAGGGTTCTGTGGCAGTTGGAAAGGGCAGTTGTGAATGGCAGTTAGGCAGCTGTGAAATGCTGAGGAGGTGTCCTGAGGTAGAAGGGAGAATTGATTCAGAATGGGTTTTTTTTTCTCTTAAAAAACAAACAAAAATTTCCTACCAGCAAAGCCTCCTCCCTAACTCCTCACGTCATCTCTTCCCAGTAGAGATGAGGCACAGAAGTCACCGCTCATTCCTGCACAAGGACCACAGAGCATGCCCAAGGACAGACCTCGAGAGGTAAGTATCTCTCTAGGGGTTCCTTTCTGCCCTTAGGTAGGTAGTTAATTCTGCTACTGAGGGATCCAAGGTCTGGGAATGTGAGCTTGGGCTTCTTCTCTTCATACACACAGCAAGGAGGCTGGAGAGAGTGAGGGTAAATCATGAAAAAGGAACACCTGCTATTAGTAGTGGAGACCCTGAGCAGGAAGGCTAAGGCAGAGACTGTTTACAGGGTTCAGACATGCAGATGTCCCCTTTGTGGTGATGTACATGACAGATTCTGAGGGGACAAGGATGCAAAAAGTAAAAAAAACCAAACTCTTGTGACTTCAACTACTAGGCAGAGATATTTCTGAGTCAATTTCCTATATATCCAGAAATATTTTTGACTGGGACCTACCTTAGATTCCTGCTATTCTTATTCCTGAAACAGGTCCCCATTTTAAAGATATGCACACTGGAGTTTATACAGGTTTGACTATGCCACTGGATAAGTAATGCCTCCCGCCCATTACAGTTACACACAAGAGAAAGCCAATTCTGACATAGCTCAGTTCAAACAAATAAGCATATAAGACACGATTCTCACAGTGTCCCTCTATCACTTCTAAGAATTTAAATGGCAGGCCGGTATAGCAGGAAAGAGAAATGAATATAGAGTCAAAAGACTTGGTTTCCATTTCCTGGCTCTACTACTTATTATTAACTATTTGATCTTAAATGAAGTCACTTAACTTTTAAAAACCTGTTTCCTTATCTATAAAATGAAGGGGTTAAACACAATAACTTTTAGGGTCCCACTAAGCTCTAAATCTTATGATTTTCTAAATTAGGTTTCTCTGTATTTAATGTCTAATCTTAAATAGCACTTGCCCAAATGGCAAATTTGCAAATTTATTAAGGAAAATTACACTAGTACAGATTATTCCAAAACAGTTTTGTAAAATCCACTTTCTCCCTTATCCCCCTCACTTTTTACCCCCATCTACTTAAGCCTAAGTGGTGAGAATGCCTTATAGGCCAAATGACTCAACCTCTAGTCAACTGGGGAATAAATGCCATCCTCTACCTAAGAGCTTCCATTAAGTGCCTTTTCAAAATGGAAAAGACTTCTCAGCTTCTGGGAAAAGCACCATCAGGTACAAAGAGCTTTTCCTACTTCCTAGACAAAGTAGCCAGTTGGACATGCTCCCAGATGGCATGATAAAAGATCAGACAAAAAAGTCATTCTCTTTCCTCCCTCCCTGCATGGCACTCCAAATAAACACTGCTGGTCAAAATCTGACCTGAAAGACTATTCTCTGTAAATTTCAAGGAATTCTCGTATCCATCCTCCAAAGGCTTCAGAGACCTACCAGACATATCTGCCTTCTCTTACTCTCAAACGGGTAGAATGTCTTTATAACTCAATAGCACATCTAGAATTCCATATTTAAAGGGCCATACCCATTCTTGATCTTTGGGACAGTTCCAAATTAACAGCACATTCCTCCCCACTACTTTCTTAAAGAGATTACTAAAATACAGTGAACCTTGGAAACTGTATTTTGACTCATGTTTATTTTTTTAAATTAAGCTCTATTTTTAAAGGATCAATTCAAACCTGGCTTTTTCTCTCCCATCCTCTTCCCCCCTTCCATGACAAAGAAAAACAGAACCCCTGTTACACACATGTATAATTAAGCAAAACAAATTCCTGCATTAGCCACGTCCAAAAAAAATATGTCTTAATCTTCACTTTGAGTCCAGGAAGTGGACAGCATGTTTTTATCGTGAGTTCTCTGGAATTATGATTAGACATTGTACTGATTAGAGTTCCAAATCCTTTCAAAGTTATTTGTCTTTACAATATTATCATTATATAAACTGTTCTTTATCACTTTATATTTACACTGTATAAATTGTTCACTCTACATCAGTTTGTACAAGTTTTCCTAGATGTCTTTTGGTTCCTTCAATCATTTCTTACAGTACAATAGTGTTTTATCCATGTATATACCATAATTCAGCCATTCCTCAAATGCTGGTTCCCTGACCCCTGTTTTTAATTGTGGCCAAAAAAGATCTGCTCTAAATGTTTTTTAATAAGTAAGGGTTTGACCCATGTTCCTTGAACCCAAATTAAGCACACTGGTCAATGATTCACAGCCAAGGGAAAAACCCAAGACTCTACATCCCAAGAAACAAAAATGAAAAGTGAAATTCTTTCAAGAGGGGGGAAATAGGGTTCATACTGGCAAGTCACTTCACTTATGTGGCCCCAATTTATTCATCTGTAAACAAGGGGGCTAGTTCCCTGTCACCTCTGAATTCCATCATTTTATGTCAGCTCTATTTTCCTCAATACTTAACGGATCTGTAAATTAATTGGTGAGAGAGCTTCCTCTGCCTAACTAAATGATCTTAATGCTATGGTTGAAAAAAATTTCATTGATTTGTAGCCAATAGAATGTAAGTTCCTGGAGGACAGGGCCTGTGTTGTTTTAGTCTTTGTATCCCCAGGGAACAGCACAGTGCCAGGCACCTGGTGGGCATGGATGTTTGCTGAATCTGCTGCTTCAAACTTAGGCTGATCCTCAGAGGACAGTCCATCACTAAGTCTGCAATGAAACCTTTTCAGCTTAGAAGTACTTCAGGCAGTCAACATGCATTGATTAAGCATTCATCATGTGTCTGGCACCGTGCTGAGTGCTAGGACTCAAAGGAAAGCAAAAGCACAGTCCCAGCTCTCAAGCAGCTCCAAGTCTGCTGGGGAAGATGACTCGCAGACAATCAGGTCCATATACATCAGATGTATACTGTGAGAATGGGAGATCATCTCAGGGAGAAGGCACCAGTAGCTTCGGGGACTAGGAAAGGTCTTCTGCAGAAAGTGTTATTTAAGCTAAGTCCTGAAGGCAGAGTTTAGGGGAGGAGTGTTGTGTGTATCCAGGCCAGTGTCAATGGATCATAGGGTAAATGGAGGGCAGTAAAGCATAAAAAAATGGATAGGAAGAAGTAGAAAGGTTTCAAAATCAAACAGAGGATTTTATATTTGATCCTAGAGATAATAGGGAACCACTGGAGTTTATTAAATATATAAATGACATATGTGCTTTAGGAAGATTCCTTTGGCAGCTGAGCAGAGAATGAATTGGAAGGGGAAAGAGATTTGAGGCAGGGAAACCAACTGACTATTGGAATAGTCCAGAAATGAGGTAATGAAAGCCTGCACCAAGTTAAATCAAGTCCAAGAAGCACTTTTTAAGTGCCTACTAAGGTGCCAGGCACTGTGCTGCATGCTGGGATTACAAAGAAAGACAAGAAAATAATTCTTGTTCTCAAAAAGGTCACAGTCTAATGTGAAAACAAACACATAAACAATTCTAAACAAACAAGCGATAGTCAGCTACTGGAGTTTATTGACTAGGAAGATGATATAAACCTGTGCTTTATACGAAGACCTGTTTGACATCTGAGTGGAGGATGGACTGAAGTAGGGAGAGACTGGGGGCAAGGAGACCAACTATCTGGCTACTGCAAATGTCAAAGCACAAGGCGATGAGGACCTGCACTGGTGTCAGAGGGGAGAAGGGGACATAGATGGACGGGGCTTGACAACTAATTGAATATGGGGGGATGATAGAGTGAGGAGTAAAAAATGACACCCTGGTTAAGAGCTTGGATGACTGAAAGGGCAGTGGCACTATGCCAGCAGAAGGGGTCACAAGTGGGAAAAGTTTAAGAAGCCCTGCTCTAGGCAGCAATAGAGAAATTAGGACTCAGAGGTTTGGGAGGAAGAGAAAGAGCTCATTTTTGGACTTGCTGGATTCAAGACGTTTATGAGATGTCTATTCTGAGACAGCTACTAGGCAGTGGATATGTGAGAATGAAGTCTGGAGAGGGGTTAGGAAGGGACAAGTAAATCTTAAGAGTCATCTGTATAGAGACAATAACTGAAACCATGGGAGCTGAGATCACAAAGTGAATTTAAGCTTCCCGAGAGTACTGTTTAATTTTTGTTTCTATATCCCCAACACCTAGCCGAGTGCTGACATATGGCAAGTGATTAATAAATGCTTGTTGATTGATTGAAATCTCTGGCATAGCACCCTTTTTACTATATCATGTTCCTCTCAAGAATCTTACAATTTATTAGAGTTGATAAAGAACGCACACAGATAAAATAATACAAATTAGATTAAGTGCACAGGATACAAAGCACTATGAAAGAATACCAGTTTCAGGGGATCAGTGAGGGCATTACAACAAGTAGAGTTAGTATCTGAAGAGGATAGCTAGGCTGTTAATAGTTGCAGAGAGGGTAGAAAGGTGGAGGAAACAACTTTACTGAAGGCTTGGAAACTGGAAAGCATTACTTGGTGGACAATGAGTTATACTATGTGGCTGAAGTTTAGTGTACTGAGGTGGAGTAATGTGAGATTATTAAGACACAAAAGCTACAATGGGAGACTGGAGTCCACCTGTGGGGAGCCTAGAACTCCAGCTTTAGCAATATGGATTTTATTTATTTAGCAGGCAACACAGATACATACTGAAGCATTATGAGATGAGTGATGGAGCTCCGCATTTAGGAAGATTATTCTGCCAGTAGAGAGTATAGTACATAAAATAACTAAAAAGTGGCCTGTCATCTTCACTTACATCTCTGCCTGGAAGAAGACTGAATTCTTCTTTTCTGTAGACTTTGTCTTTAAGTATTTCTTAAAGATATGATTGTCAAAATAGGTTGTACCTGAGATTCTAGCAGGCCACTTAAAAAAATTGGAGAATGTGGTATATGGATGGCTTGACTCTATTTAAAATGACTTGTGTTAGTTGGATTTCAAATATTTTTCCAATGTAGTATAGTAGGAAAAACACCAAATAGAGTCATACGATCAAATCCTGGCTTGGCCACTTAATGCTCTGTGTAATCTTGGATTAATGACAACTTATCTGAGTCTGTTTCTTTATCTATAAAATGGATACACACATATACATTTATAGGTATGTATGCACACACATACATGTGTGCACACGTGTAGTATACACGTATACACACATTTTGTTGTTGTTTAGTCAATTAATTGTGTCCAGTTCTTTGTGACTGACCCCCATTTGGTGTTTTATTAGCAAAGATACTGGAGTAGTTTGCCATTTCCTTCTTCAGCTTATTTTACAGATGAAAGTGAGGCAAACAAGGTTGGGTGACTAGTAAGCATCTGAGTCTGTATTTGAGCTCAGGTCTTCCTAACTCCAGGCCCAGTGTTCTATCACTGAGCCATGTAGCTGCCACACACACAGACATACACTCACCTTAATGGACCAGCTTCCACACAGTTGACAGGATAAAGAAAATGAATATGAAGCATTTTGTAGATAGAAGGTTCCAGAAAAATGTTGCAGCTACTATCATTAAAAATATAACTCAAGATTTCAGCTCTGCACAAAAGATGTTATACTTTAAATCTGGTTTGTAACCTCCAGTCCATTTCTGTGGCTCAGTGTTGACTGCCCCCCACCTGCAGAGCACTCCCTCTACATCTCCTGCCTCTTGTCTCCTTCACAGCTCAGTGACCCAACTTCCACCCCTGTACATGCATGGGAAGCTCTTCCTGATGTCCCTGCTACTTGTGCCTCCTCCCCAAAATCACCTATTTATCTTGCACACATTTTATACAGATTTATAGAATCTAAGTCATTGTTGTCACCAGCATCTGGCACTTAATAGAAGTTTAAAAAATACGTGTTGATTGATTAATGGATGAACCTAGATATGCTTTTCAGGGGGCTGTGGTGTGTGTGTGTGTGTGTGTGTGTGTGAGATATTTGAAGAAGAAATAACTTAGAATGACTGACATTCTATGTACATTTAAGTATATAAAAAATAAGTTTTCTAGGGCCTGCTCTGCTACCAACTGTTTGACTCAGGCAAGTATCACCTAGCTCAGGCCCCTAGTTATTTCATATTTTAAATAGGGGTAATAGTGTCTGAAGGCATCAGGGTAAGGATACCTACCTTTAGGAAATGATCTCTGTTCTAAGATTTTTTCTGGGGCAGAATTACCCAGGTTGTGGGCTAAGGCTAAATAAAATCTCACCTCAATCTGGTATAACTAGCCAGCCATCCCACCAGAACAGAAGGACATAGTCAAGGCAGAGAAATGCATCCTCTCCTCTGAGCACTTTCAAGGCCCTTTTTCTATCTATCTGACAGCTCCTTTCTATTTCTTTTGTTAAGTCTTCATCTATATCATACTCACTAACTGTGGGTTATCACCCAAGGGTCTGTCCAGGACTCTCATTTCTTTTCTCTCACTAGATGAGTTCATTAGCTCCCATGGGTTCAATTATGATCTCTATGCAGATAATTCACAGGCCTTTTTATTCAGCCTTAGTTTCTCTACTGGGCTCCAGTCCCACATCATCAATCACTTGTTGGATATTTCCAACTTGGTGTCCTAAAGAAATCTCAAATTCAACATGTCCAAAACAAAACTCAGTATTTTTCTGAAGCCTCTTTTCTTTTGAACTTCCTTATTACCACCATCCTCCCAGTAACCCAGGTTTGTGACTTCAGATTTATCCTTAACACCTCTCTTTTGCTCAACCCACATATCCAATTGGTTATCAAATCTTGTAATTTCTTTCTCTATAACATCTCACACATATATCTCCTCTCAACTCACACACCTCAATATTTCACTTGGACTATTGGAATAACCTAACTGGTCTCCCTGCTACAAGTCTCACCCTGCTCTATATTCATCCCCCAAAGAGATTTTCCTAAATCAAAGGTTTCAGCATGTCATTCCTCAGCTAAAAAAATTTCTAGTGTTTCACTATTGCTTGTATAATCAAATATAAAGACTTGTGTTTCATATTTAAAGCTTTTCACAACTTGGCCCTTTCCTATTTTTCTTTTTTGTCTTCTTTTTTTTTGGAGGGGGGAGGCAGGGTAATTGCAGTTAATCAAGTTGCCCAAGGTCACACAGCTAGTAAGTGTTAAGTGTCTGAAGCCAGATTTCAACTGAGGTCTTCCTGACTCTAGGGCCAGTACTCTATTCACTGCACCACCTAGCCACCCCCCTACTTTTCTAATCTTAGATTTCACTCTCTGGCATGTACTCTAAGACCCAATCATCTTGTCTTATTTGCTATTCCTTCCACACTACTTCCCCTCTCTGTGCCTTTCTACTGCCAGATACCTAGGCCTAGAAGGCTATTCATCCCAACCTGACTCTTAGAATCCCTGGCTTCTTTTGAGATGCAATCTAAGCACTCTTTTTCCTGTTTTCTCCAGCTTCTAAAGTCAATCCCTCTTAATGTTACCTTCCAATTACTGTTTTTATCTGGCATGTTCTGATTTATATATGCTGTCTCCTCAGTAGAATGTAAGCTTCTACAGGGCAAATACTGCTGTTGTCCTGCTTTTTATGCCCACCCCCTAGCATAGTCCCCAGTATATATTAAGTGCTTAATACATGCTCATTGATTTAACAAGCATTTATTAAGCACTGGCTATGTGCTGGGCACTGTGCTAAGGTCTGAGGATATAAAAAGAAAGGCAAAAACACTGGCCTGTCGCCCTCAAGTAATCACACCCTCCCTCTACCCTGTTTCACTTGTGGTTAGAGAATAAAAATCAAATCAATATCACCATTGCTACTAGAAAAGATAGGACCATCTACTGCCATGTGGAAGGACTAAGAACCCCTGGGCAGAGGAGCTACCCTGTCTATACCAAAGCTCCTTCTTTAGTAATCGCTTCCAGCTTCCTTACATCCACCTATGTCATCCTCATTCCTTTGGTGTTACTACCCAACTCTGCCTTTCCATTGTTAAACACAGAGAGAAGGCAGAAACCTCACTTTGTATTAGCCCTTTTCTTCTCATGCTGCCTCCATCACCTCGAATACCGGAAATGCTGCATTCTTGGCTCTGGTATGGAATGTATGTTTTCTCATGTTCCCAGACACTGTGAAGGGGAGGTACAGTAAGTAAGCTCAGGCTCCGGCGACTTAGGAGGAGAGAGTGAAGCTGACACTTTGTGCATCTCTGCCCCATTTATATCAAAGACATTACCCTCATGATGTCATTGGTCCTCTTTGAGAACAAAGGATGAACAACAACAGCTCCAACCAAATATATAACCCTAGCTAGATCCAATGAAAGCTACACCTACTCCCTGGGCATTCTCCCTCTTTTCTCAAGGAGTTCAGTACCTGGTTCTACCTTTATACCCCCAAATCTACCCTTATAACTGAGGAGTTCAGTTTATATGCTGATATCTCCTCAACTACCCATGCTTCCCAGTTTATCAGTCTCCTCAAAGAACAAAGAAAAGGCATGAAAAGTAACCGGCACCAACTCGGTGTTAAGTGCTAGGGACACAAATACAAAAGGAACTTCTTTTCTAAAGGCAGAGACAAAACCAATGGGGAGGTTTTGGTTAGGGAAGGTGTTTTAGTCAGAAAAATAGAGGGAGGGTAAGTCCAGGGCAAGCTATGGAAAAAGGGACACAGTGTGGCAAGTCAGAAAGTGATAGTGAGGACGAGGGCCATGGTCTTAAGGTGCAAAGTCTAGTGCTTTAGCTCCTCCTCCCTAAACTCCTATGATCTGCACCTTCATTCCACCTCAGCATGGTCACTTTCACCCACATGTGCTATCTGAATGATCAAAAACTATAAGATTCCTGCATCTGACCACAGCCGCCTATCACTTCCATCTCTCCCTGTCCTCCCCCTACAGTACTCTCCTCCTATACTTCTGGTACCTCTGCTCCTTCCCTGATTTCCCAACCTATCACTACTCCTGCTCTGCCTTCACTTTTCTCTATTCAAAATCCTGACCCTTTAGTTAACCAGTTCAGATTTACATTGTCCTAGATCCTTGAACGCCTTGCCTATTGCCCAATCACTCCGCATCTCTTTCTAGACTCCCAATTCTGGATTACTGCCATTGACTGCCTTCTTCTTGAGTCCTGCTGAACATGACTGGAGGCAGTCACAACCATGCAGACTGGGTGATCAGCTAGACCTTGACAGCTGGACCTCAATCTGTTTGCTCTTCCTTGATCAAATGACCTTCTTGCTATTTTCTGAACTCCAAATTCCTTCTCTCACCCCTAGACCTACAAGTTCCTCCTCAATTTCACCTCTCTTAAGACCTGGTTCTTTTCAAGGATCAACTCAAGAGCCACATCCTTCATGAGGCCCTTACAATTTCCCTATTTGTTAAAGTGATGCCCTCAATCACTCTGTATTTGATACAATAATAATGATGGCTAGCATTTATATGAAGCTCTGTGGTTTTCAAAGTGCCTTACAAATTATTATATCATTTCACTTAATCCTCACAACAAGGTGTGAGGGAAGGAGGTATTATTAGTATCCCCATTTTACAGTTGAAGAAACTAAGGCAGACAGTGATTAAGTTGCTTGCCCAGGGTCACAGGGCTACTAAGTCTCCAAGGCCACACTTGAAGGTGGGTTTTCCTTACTGGTTGTCTAGCACTCTATCCACTGCATCACCTAGCTGCTTCCAATTTTCATAGAGCCTATATTTACTTATCTGTCAACAGTGGTACCTCCAAATGGAATACAAGTTCCTTGAGGGCAGGACTATTTCCTTTTGTCTTTTTATTTCTACCACCTAGCACACTATCTGGCATGTAGTAGAGACTTAATAAAGTTGATTGATTGAAGTTTTTTTCGAAGATCTATGGAGGTAATATCTCAATTTAACTTTGTATGTCCCTCATGACCTAACACAATACATTTACAATAATAATAGGCACATGTTTGCTGAATGACTAAATGATCATTAGAGAAATCTTTAATTACCTACTCCAATCAAAATCAGAAACAAACATAATTAGAGGCTAATAATGAGGAAAGGTATGGGGAAGGCCTTGAAGCCACATGTGGTCGTCTAGGTCCTCAAGTGTGGCCCTTTGACTGAATCCAAACTTTACAGAACAAATCCCCTTAATAAAGTTATTTGTTCTATAAAACTTGGATTCAGTCAAAAGGATGCACCTGAGGACCTAGAGGCCACAGGTTCCCCACCCCTGCATTAGGCTGACCTATAGCTAAACAAGAATTTTATCTACACCTTTACCAACAATCATCTAGCCTTTACCTGAAGAGTTCGGGCAGTGATAGATTCATAATGAACAAACCAATTATTTTCTTAAAATGTTACATGTTATTTTGCCATAAGGAATGATGAATATGAAGAATTCAGAATAATGTGGGAAGACTTGTATGAAGAAATGCAAACTGGAGATAGAAATGCCCCCCCCAATCTACAATATCTTTTTTGCTCTGAATTCATCATTTTAGCAGGATTGAGAACACATAGGGTAGAAGCTTCCTTGACCCATGCAAATATTCATCTTTGCAGAGCTACCGAGAGGCTAATGTCACAAAGCTCATAGTACAGAGCTAGCTCATGAAACACTTGAACCTAGGTCATTATGACCCCAACGCCCACAGTCTATTATACCACACTGCTTCTCCCACAAGGACTACAGCAAAGTTAAGAAAGTCAGGGCTGAGAGACAACAAAACTTAAAGCAAATACAAAGGTCAATATGTTAGTTCTATGCCATAAAAATTAAGGGAAACAGCCTTTCTCTCAACAACTGATAAACTACAAAAGTACAGAGCAGCCTGCTCTAGACCCCAACCTCACCATGAGCTTAGCAAAACAGTTTTGAACCAATTGATAGGTGTTCCAAAAGTCTTAGTTTTAAGGTTTAATATAGCTCAATACTTACAGTGTAATATTTTGTAAGGGGATGGTTGTTTTACAATATTTGTTCCCAATAATAGAGTGCAAACTCCTTTGGGGCAAGGAGAGGTAACAGTCTTTGCATCCCCAGTGCCTAGTATATAGTTGTTTAATAGATACTTGTTGAACAAATGAATAGATGGCTGATAGGTTATGGCATGAACATTTTCATGCTGCTTCATTTCTTCCCATTCTTTAGTATCTCTTGCCAGACTGGCTCAAAGCTGAGTGGGGAGATGCCAGATCTGAACAAGTGAAACTGGCCATGGGGGAATCTGAGTTTAATATAGATAATTGCTCAGGGATTACCCTTTAGCTCCAAATTCAAAGTAAAAAAAAAGTCCCAGAGGAAATCCACACTGTTTTAACTTCTTCACAGAGTCCCAGCATTCTGAGAATTAGAAGGGACTCTGGTGACCATCAAGTTCAACTCATGCCCCAAAGGAATCTCCCACTATAACATATCTGGCACCTGGCCAGCTTCTATGTCAAGCCTTCCAAAGAAGAGAACCTAACACTTGTGGACAGCTCAAATTACTAGTTTTTCTTAACATCAAGTGTCTTTGAAACTCCCACCCCACTGCTCCTGATTTTTCTCTTTGAGGGCCAAATGGAATAATTCAAATGTCTCTTCCATACAACCCTTCAGGTACTTTAAAATAGCTATGATCTCCATGGTGAGGCTTCTTTTCTCTGAGCTAAACATTTCTAGTTCCTTAACCTGACCTTCCTATAACATGGTCTCAAGGCCTTTCATCACCTTTCTTGTCCTTCTTTGGACAGAAATGAACACAAATCTCCAGACAAGGTCTGAAGGGCAGAGTACAGAGTTGATCATCTCCTTATTCCTGGAAGCCAACTCTCTCACAGCAGCCCAAGATCACATTAGCTTTTTCAGCTGCCACAATACTCTGCTAATTCATTTTGAGCTCTCAATTCACTAACCACATTAGATGATTTTCAGACAGACTCCCCACCTAACCCTGCCCTTCCCCATTTTATACTCGAAGTTGATTTTCTGAACCCTAGTCTAAGGCTTTATACTCATCCCTGCTAAATTTCTTCTTATTAGATCCAGTCCAATGCTCCAGCCTGTTGAGATTCTTTTGGCTCCTGATCCTGTCTGCCAGCGGGCTAGCTATCATCTCTCCAAGTGTTATGCCACCTGCCAACTAGATGCACATGCATTTATACCTCTACCCAAATGAGTGACAAAAATGTTAAATAACACAGACCCAAGAACAGATCCCTGAGGGTACTCCATAGAAGACTTCTTGCCACGTTGACACTGAACCATTAATAATTACTCTTTGAGTTTAATCATCCAAATGGTCTTGGGTCTGTCTAATTATGGTATCATGCACTTCACATCTTTCTATCCTCTTCACAAGAAGGGTATGACATTTTATCAAAAGTCTTGCCATAATCTAGGCAAACTATTCCCTACTTGTAAAGTGGTATATTGAACAGAGAGCTGATCTGAAAGCCAGGAAGTCCTGAAATAGAGTGCCACTTCCAATACATATTGGTTATGGTGACCTACTTAAAATCATTTAACAATGTTCTAAGCAATTCTGTAAGGTTCTAAGTTGCAGGAAGAGTCTGCACAAACTTCCTAATCTGAGGATTTTCCTATATTACTGAAATCACAGATGTGGTCCTGTCACTGTATCTCTTTACCAGTTTAGTAACCTTCTTTACTTCTCCGAAACTCCACATGACATGGTAGGAAGGGACTACAGGTCTTGAGCATCTCTCACTCCTAATGAACTAAAGGGATCTGACTTAGAATATGAACATTTGTAATATATTTTCACTTTCAAGTTGTTAATAAAATACAATTTTCAATACTTTGGCTTTGCTCCCAAGAACATGAAGCATTTTACATAAATTACATTCTTTTATCCTCAAGAAATCTCTATGACATAAAGAAGACAGAGAGAAAATATTATCTGAAATTTGAAGATGTGGTAATTAAAGTGCTAGAGAGGTTAGATGATTTACCCAAGCTCAGACAATGAAGCACTGACAAATCAAGAAATGGTTTTAAAGAGTGCTTTCTCTAAATTTTTTATATATAATTAGATCTTCAAACCAAGACTACACTGTTCTTAAGAGCAAGAGAATACTCTGGATAACCAAAAATAGGAGATTAGAATACAGTAAGATACACTACGTTTTAATTCTAGTGTTTATGCTGCCTTTGTGACCTTAAACAAGTAATTTTTTATGCCTAGTTTCCTTACTTATAAAAGTGGAGAAAACACTTCTAACTCATAGTTGTTTGTAAATAACTGTCTTATAAAATTATAAAAATGTTTACAAATGCTAGGTAATATTTCCATTGTGACTGTGTTATATTCGTGTTCAAGTACTTTTTTTTTTTTTGCCTTTTTTTTTGGGGGGGAGGGCAATTGGGATTAAGTGACTTGCCCAAGGTCACACGGCTAGTTTTTGTGTTAAGTGTCTGAGGCTGGATTTGAACTCAGGTCCTCCTGACTCCAGGGCCGTTGCTCTATTCACTGCACCACCTAGCCGCCCTGTGTTCAAATACTTTTTTTTTTAAAGCAATCGGGGTTAAGTAACTTGCTCAAGGTTACATGGCCAGTTATTTCTGGGTGTGGTACTAAGTATCAGAGCCTGGATTCGATCCCAGGTCATCCCGACTCTCGGGCTGGTGCTCTTACTCAGTGAGCCACCTGGCCACCCCAACTGGGGCTCTTATAAAAGAAAGTTTCATAGTATACTTCTTTCCTTGTTAATATACAAAGTAGCATATACTGTTTGAATGGCATCTGATCATTCTAAGCTATGTTTGTGAAGTTTTATTTCCTCTACAGCAAATGAGTGAAATAAGATTTATCAGTTCTGGAGAGCTCACTACAAAGGAGAAGTAACTCAGAGTGAACTTTTGCAAGTTTATAACTAGTATGAGCAGACAAGGTGATTCTTACATATAATTTAGCTGACTAGTTACTATAAGAAAATATCCACATAAGTAGTGGTCCACTGAGTTCAAATCCAGCCTCAGACACATAACACTTAGTAGCCATGTGACCTTGGGCAAGTCACTTAATCCCAATTGCCCTGCCCCCCTCCCCAAAAGTTAAAATAAGTAGTGGTCCAATAGTACTGTAATACATGTAAAATGAAGGGGTAGGATAAGATGTCAGATGGTGTTATGATAAGATAACTGTAGATGCTTGGAGACTGAGGCCTTGTCATCATCTACAACAGTAACCACAGTCCCTGGTCCACAAACTCTTGAGTGTGGCCTAAAACAGATTAAAATATAATTGAGAAGCACTGGCCCTGGAGTCTGGAGGACCCGAGTTTGGTTCCGGCCTCACACTTAACACCCACACAAAAATAAAAAATAAAAAAAACTAGCTGTGTAACCTTGGGCAACTTTAAGTTACTTAACCCAAATTGCCCTCCAAAAGGCAAAAAAAAAATAAGTTGAAAAAAATAATTGGGAAATGTTTAACAAAATAAAAAAAATGCAATACAATGTTGATAATGTTAATTTGTGGCTAAGTCAGTATGCAGCCCACAGGGATCCATTTCTATCTGACACTGCGATGCTCTGTAACGTATTCAACAAGTTGTCATCCAGTCTTGGTTTGAACTCTCTTCCCTTTGCAGAGTGTGGAGCCCTGTAGCCTCAAAGCTACCTTTGAGTGTGACTCACTTTCTTCTGGTTAGGAACAGAGTATGTATAAGTGCTGTTAGTGACCATCAGTATCCTATCCCGAGTCTAATTATAGACAAGTAATGTGCAAGTATTCCTCATAGACTGACTCAGTGGACAAACACCCAAGTTAAAAGTGACAAATTTCTGAACTCAAGTACTGTATACTGAAAAGGAAGTTACAGATATCCTTCATTTCAGGACTTATATTACTGTCAATATGTCTTTAAAGGAATGTAACACTCTAGAACCCTCTTCAAGATCTGAAGTGAAAGGCTCCTGCTGCTCTGCCCTACTCATTTCATTACTGCCCCCCTTGCTTTCTTGCTCTTATACTTGATCTACACCAATCTCTTTTAAACTATATTGCTTATGGGAGAAGCTTTGCATCGAAGTAGATAGAGCTCCTGGAGTCAGGAGGACCTAAGTTCAAATCCGACCCCAGACACTTACTACCCGTGTTTCCCCGATAATAAGACCTATCCCGAAAATAAGCCCTCCCCTTACTGTGTAAGATTCCTCTAAAATAAGCCCTCCCCCGAAAATAAGCCCTATTGAGATTGCTACTGTAGTGAAGGTGATCCCCTGCACTACACTCTACATTACGGTAGCCTCTGTATGCACCGTCCCCCCCACCCCGGGTGAAACGCACGCCGTGCTCCGAGCTGCATCCAATCAGAGCTGCAGCAGTGAGCGCATCATCCTGTTCTTCCCCAGTGATTTGCTTATTGAATAAAGGTACATTTTTTTGTTCACATTTACCTGTTTATTAAAATTGCTGTCAATGTTCATTAAAATAAGCCCTCCCCTGAAAATAAGCCCTCTGGTGTTTTTCTGTCCAAAAAATTAATGACAGTGTCTTATTATCGGGGAAACATGGTAGCTATGTGACCTGTGTTCCCCTGAACTTGTCTTTTTGAGTGGCCATATTTTCCAGAAGCACTGGACCCAGGGCATACACGAGGCCCTGAATGTGTCAAGGGCGAAGTTTCCCCTAAGCTGACAAAATTTGTTTTTGTACCCCAAGCTGGATTGCCTGTGTGTCTTTGGGAGGCAAGACAGGTACCAGCCAATCTGTGCCAGGCTGGGAAAATGCTTGTGCAGCTGGGGCCCTTTGCAGATGAATCAGATCCTCCTAGCTCCATAGTTTAGCAGTTGCCAAGGGAAAGAGTTCAGCTTGTGCCATCACCTTGCTCTCCCTGTGCGGAGCGGTCTTCCCTTTATTCCCACCCTTGCTACACTCTTCTCCCCTCCCATGTCATGTGCCTTGCTGGTGTCCCCTCCTCCCTCTGTGCTGCTATTATAAAAATGCATACTTTTGTAAAGATGGGGAACCCTTTGGGTTCCACATGCATGTTCATTTCTCTTGTAATAAATCTGGTTTTCACGTAAGTCTCATGATATTGTGATTACCTGCTGACAGACTCAACCTCAACTGCCTCACTTAAATAAACAAACAAATAAACGAACAAATGAGTAAATAAATAAATGCTTCTTAAAAAAAAATTAGCGGCAGCTAGGTGGCACAGTGAATGGAGCACTGGCCCTGAAGTCAGGAGGACCTGAGTTCAAATCCAACCTCAGACACTTAACACACACCCACACACACAAACTAGCCATGTGACCTTGGGTAAGTCACTTAACCCCAACTGCCCTACTTTTCCCCGTCTAAAAAACAAAACAAAAGAAGCCAATTATATTGTTTATGAGAATAGGCAAGTAACAGGAGTATCAGGCCTAATATATAGAGTTTTCATTGTTAGAGAGGGAGCTTGGCCTAACTAAACTCAGATTCAGGAGGTTCCCCTGCCTTAAGTCTCTCTCCACTCCAATTCACCCTCTACTCAGATGCCAAAATGATTTTTCTAAAGCTTGTTTTGCCTTATGTTACTCCTTTATTCAATAAACTCTAGTGGTTCCCTATTGCTTCTAGGAAAAAACATAAAGTCATACATTTAACATTTTTTTGTTGTTGTTGTTTAGTCATCTCCAACTCTTCATGACCCCATCTGGGATTTTCTTAGAAAAGATACTGGAGTAATTTGTCATTTCCTTCTCTGGTTCATTTTACAGACGAGGAAATTGATGGAAACAGGGTTAAGTGAGTTGGCCAGGGTCACGCAGCTAGTCACCGTCTCAGGTCACATTTGAACTCTGGTCTTCCTGCCTCCAGGCCCAGTGCCTCACCCACTGCACCACCTTGCTGCCCTATGTTTGGCATATAAAGCTCTTCATACCCTGGTTACCTCCTACCTTTCTAGTCTTCTTACAATTTACACCCTTTCATGTACTCTGCATCTAGTTGTACTGGCAGCTGTGCCTGGCACACACTAGGCACGATATAAATACATAATTTGCTCTCTCTTCCTCTATCCTGCATGCTATTCCTGGCATACAACATTCTATCTGTCTACCTTCCTTTATACTGGCTCTCTCCCACCTCTGACTCTTAGAATCCCTGGGCTCCTTCAAGACAGCTCAACCATGACCTTCCACAGGAGGCTTTCCTGTTTTCCCCAGTTGGTATTGACTGTAGTTCTTATAGCTTTCAAAGTTGTTTGTTTTTACAGTACTGTATAGATTACTATCTTGGTTCTGCTCATTTCATTCTTCATCAATTTATAAAATCCTTAAAATTGTTCATTTTTATTATATCGATGTTGTAGTATAAATTGTCCTTTTGATTCACCTTTACTCTGCATATGTCTTTCCATGTCTTTTTGAAATCATATCTTTTCTCATTTCTTACAGCATAATATCACTCCATAATATTTATATACCAAAACTTACTTGACCATTCCTCATTTGAGGTATATATCCCCCAAGTTTCTAGGTTTTTTTTTTTTTGCCACTACAAAAAGACCTACTATAAATATTTTTGTACATAAAAGACCTTTTCCTCATTCTTTTATCTCTTTTGGGTAGAGGGCTAGCAGTATTATAGCTGGGTCAAAGAACATGAAATGTTGAGTAATTTTTTGTGTATATTTCCAAATTGTCCTACAGAGTGGTTATACATATTTACAAGTTCACCAAAAGTGCATCAATGTGCCTAGTTTCCCATAGTCTCTCCAACACTTCTTTTCTTTTCTTTTTTTTTTTTAAGCAATTGGGGTTAAGTAACTTGCTCAAGGTTACATGGCCAGTTATTTCTGGGTGTGGTGCTAAGTATCTGAGCCCGGATTTGATCCCCAGGTCATCCCGACACTGGAGCCGGTGCTCTCACTCGCTGAGCCACCTGGCCGCCCCAAACAATTGCTTTCTTTTTGTCATGTTTGGAGTTTCAGAATTTCTTTAATTTTCATTTCTCTAATTATTAGAGATTTGAAGCATTTTTTTCATAAGGCTATTGATACCTTGGGTTTCTTCTCTAGAGAACTGGCTGTTCATATTCTAAAACCATTTATCAATTGGAGAATGATGCTTCTTCTTATAAATTTTAATCAGTTCTTTATAAATCTTGAAAATTTTATCTTTATCAGAGAAATTGGCTGCGAAAATTTTTCCTAAATATTTCCCTTTTAATCTTAGCCTTATTAGATTCATTTGTGCAAAACTTTCAATTTCATGGAATCAAAATTAATCATTTTATCCTCTGTGACCTCTCTTTTCCTTGTTTAGTCATGAACATTCTCCTCTACAGATCTGATCATTATTTTTTTTTCTTGTTACTCTTAATTTATTTATGTTGTGACCTTCATTTATTCTTAGAGGCAGCTACATGGCAGAAGGATAGAGTCCAAGTCCTGGAGTCAGGAAGACCTGAGCTTAAATATGACCTCAGATACTTACTAGCTGTGTGACTCTCGGCAAGTCACTTCTGCCTCAGGCAGGGTTCTATCTCTGTAAAATAGGGATAATAATAAATAATAGCACTTGCCTCCCAGGATTTTTGTGAGGATTATAGGAGATAATATTTATAAAGCACTTAGTACAGTTCCTTATACATAGTAGGACCTTAATAAATGTTTATTTCCTTCATTTATAGAGAAATATGCATAGTACATAGGTAAAAAAAAAAGTACAAGTACATAGGAAAACTTTTTTTTTCGTTCCAGAAAGTTTTGACTTTGTCATTAGCTGCCTAACTCAGCATTCATTTGATCAGTGTCTTTATATTAAGCAATTACTACTATGCCAAGTTTGGGGATATAAAGAATAGTAAAAACAATTCCTTCCCTTAAGGAGCTTACATTCTAATGGGAAAGAAAACATGTAAATAATTAGGTTTATTTTTTTACAATTCCAGAAGACTGATGATAACACATGCTATCCAATAGAAAGAAGGGATGTATTTAGGTAACAGAATGAGACATACCTATTTTTATGTATAGCCATTGAAGGAATCTGTTTTGTTTGACCATGCATATTTGTAATAACTTTTTTTTTTTACCTTTTTTTCAATGATGAGAGATCAGAAAGAGAGAAAATAGATAAACTGTTCATTTCTAAAAATAGATGTTGAGTGGCAGTATAGACGTAGAATAATGCATGCACTTTCAAATGAGGTCACTATTATTAGTTTTACTTAACCGTTTTACTGTATTACAAAAGACCTCTCAGGAAATGGAAGTGATAGTAATACAAAAACAAAACACATCAATACAATATTTTTTAGAAAAAAGAACAAATGAGAGTTCCAAAGCTAAATGTAAATGATTATCTTTTAAAAATTGTTGCATATTCTAATTTATACCCACTTATGTTTCAGGTCATGGAACTGAACTACAATTTTAAACAAATAAGATAGAGATAAGATTAGGGTGATAATCTTCCACTGAAACACAAGTAACTGCTGGTACAACTGTCACCACAGATTAACTTATTTCCCAAGGATATAAACAGATCACTGTACACTTGATCATTTTTATGAAAAAATGCAATTAATAGGGCAACACAGATCCCTAAATTCAAAGCTAGCTTTAGAAATCACAATGTTTATAAGACAAATATTCCTAAGACTGAAAACCTTGAGAAAAAAAGCATTATTTTTGCAAGACACTTTTTTTTTTTTAAGCAATCGGTGTTAAGTAACTTGCTCAAGGTTACACGGCCAGTTGTTTCTGGGTGTGGTGCTGAGTATCTTAGCCCAGATTTGATCCCCAGGTCATCCTGACACTGGAGCCGGTGCTCTTACTTGCTGTGCGACCTGGCCGCCCTGCAACACACTTCTTACCTGGCAATTTTTAATTTATTCTCACTCCCAATCAAACTGGCTCCCAGCTATATTTACAGAATTTTTTCAAATTAGCCTCCTTTACAGTTACTATGTTCAGCCAGATTTAACTAGGTATTCAAGTACTGGGCATGCCAAATCCTGTCTCTATGCCTTTGCACAGGCTGCCTCCCATACAGAGAATTATCATCTCTTTCCATCCTTTTTAAAAAATTTATTTTTTTAGAAAACAAAAATCTAGTTCTCCCTTTCATCTTTTTCTTCTCATTGAAAGGGGAAAAAAAGAAACAGAAAGACAAAACCCTTGTGACAAATATGTCAAGCAAAACAAAATATTGCATTGGCCACACCCAAAAAATATATGTTGCATTCTGTATCCTGAGTCACCTCTGTCAGGAGCTGCTTCCTCCTGAGTCCTCTGGAATTGTACTTGGGTCATTGTATCGATCAGAGTCCTTAAGTCTTTCCAAGTTATTTTTATTTATATAATTTTTTTCTGTATAAATTGCTCCTAGTTCTTCTCATTTAACTCTGTATCAGTTCATACCAGTCCTCCTAGATACTCTGAATCTGTCCATTTCATTCTTACAGCAAAATAATATTTATACCATTATATTCACACACCACAATTTGTTCAGTCATTCCAAATAGAGTAGCCCCTTAGTTTGAAGTTCTTCGTTACCACAAAAAGGGCTGCTATAAATATTTTTGTACTTAGGGGTCTTTTTCTTTTTCTTTCTCTGATCTCTTTGCTTCCTTCCAAGGCCCAGCTTAGGTACCACTTTCCACTTAGGAAGACTTTTTTAGTTCCTGAGTTTTTAAAGATCCCCAAATGACTTAATATTCATTTAGCTGAATACACACTGTAACCTCCCAGCAGAATTTAATTTCCTTAAGGTTTTGTTTTTTTTTTTTGGTAATCTCAGTGCCAAGTACTATGCCTGGTACTTAGTAAGTACATAATAAATGAATGTTGAACCTGAATACACTGAGAGATGGGATTGCTGTTAAAATCCTCAATTCTTGAGGCTATTTTTATAATTCAATATTCATTGTTTGCATCCTCAATAAGTATTTTAAAATGTTAAATGAATCATGTGTATTACAAATTGAAATCATTTAAGTCTTTAACACCCCCCCCCCCAAATCATTTGACATTCCCAGAGTCATTTCTCTGTACATTTCTAACGATTTCAGGTATTTTTTTTGGAGGGGGAAAGGTAGGGCAATTGGGGTTAAGTGACTTGCCCAAGGTCACACAGCTAGTTTTTTGTGTTAAGCGTCTGAGGCCGAATTTGAACTCAGGTCCTCCTGACTCCAGGGCTGATGCTCTATTCACTGTGCCACCTAGCTGCCCCCAATTTGAGATTTTTTTATATTTATATAGAGATAACATTTTCTAATTGAATCCAAGAGTTCAATCACATTATTTTGGATTCTGACAAAAGACAGATGTTTTTAGTGATTTCCTTCAACAAAAGTTCTGAGACATTTGAATTTAAGTGAGAAGAAAGAAGAGGAAGAAAAAAGGAAGAGACTTCTTGTCTTCAACTTTTCTATACTAGTCTATCAACTCACATACTTTAAAGGGTTGCAATATATATTTATTAAAATGTTAGTAATTGTAGCTTAGGGCAGTAAATAGAAGAGTACTGTATTTGGAGTTTAAAAAACCTGGATTAGGGGGCAGCTAGGTGGAGCAGTGAATAGAGCACCAGCCCTGGGGTCAGGAGTTCAAATCCAGTGCTCAGACACTTAACACAAAAACTAGCTGTGTGACGTTGGACCAGTCACTTAACCCCAATTGTCCTGCCTTCCCCCCCAAAAAAAGCAAAAAAATAAAAATTGAAAAAACCTGGATTAGAATCAAAGTCTGACACAGACTAGCTGCTTGACACTTGGGGAGGTCCTTTAAAGTCTATATGCCTATTCGATATAGAAATACTTGCCCTACAAGAAAGTAAGGGAGGGGAAATAGGAGGGATATAAGAGAGGGCAGACTGGGGGAAGGGGTATTCAGTATGCCTGCCCTCTTAGGGTGGGAGGTAGGGGAGAGATGGGAAGAAAATCTATAACTCAGAATCTTTGGGAAATGAATGTTGAAAACTAAAAATAAATTTAAAAAAATTCTATATGCCTCAGGCTAATCCTAATAGGGGTTTGTGATCTGCTTTAGAGGGAATTTTCCCAGAATGAAAATCAATCACTAAGCATTTATTAAATACCTACTATGTTCCTAGAACTGTACTAGGCACTTGAGAATAAAACAAGAGCAAAGCAGATCCTAAGAAGCACATGTTGTAGTAGTGGAGGCAACATGCATATATAAGCATGTATGTATGTGTATACACGCATAAGAAGACACAAAGCAGAAACAAGGTAACTTTGAAGAGGATGTAACTAGCAGCTGGGTGAGGGGAGGACAGCACATCAGGAAAATAAGAGATCCTGTGGTTGTTTGTATTTATTAAAATACTCACAAATAAAGTTCTGTTTAACTTGATCCATTTCTGATAAGGTGATTTAAGCTTTTTGACATGGCAGTGGAAATACAAATAATATTGTATTATTATTAGATGGAAACCAATAATAGCATAACAAAAAAGGGAAGATTATGAACAAATTCTTCTATAAGTATTAGAAAATGTATCTTTTAAAAATGAAATTCATAGTATTTTCTATAGCAAAAAAGCTATGTGATTATGCTATTCATGGAAGAGAGATGATATACAGGGAATTGTTACGTGGCAAATGATACAAAGAAAATGTCTAAATTATTAATGATCTTTAAAACACCTCAAAATCAATTTCAAGTTGTTTTTCAAGAATTTTGTTGCAAATTCTACATTATACACCATGATATAATATTTATGCAAATGCAAGCCATGGGAAATAGACAACTGTTCAATAATATTCTCTAGTTACATTAATCTAAATTTGTTCAACAAACTCTTATACTCCAGTACTAAAAACTATACAAAACTAGAGTAGAATGGAATTATTTTTTCTACAAAAACAATTTGTTTATACCTCTTTAGAGAATATTATTAATTACTAATAAACAGGTAAAGTTGCAGTGAAGATGGCACTGGAAATGTTATAGGTGCTATACCAAAACACCTGTAACACCTTAAGGCAAATTAGTTTTTCCTCTAATCAGTAAAATTGATAATGGGGGGGGGGGTAAAGGAGGGCAACCTAAGTGACCATACATTTTCTCTATACTTTATAGTATTTCATATCATACCCAAAAGCCCAAATATTCTGAATACTGAACAGCACTTTCTGAAATCTATCATTTAGAAAACATATCTTGCACAACGAAATGGAGGTCAACCTGACAGTTATGCCCTCTATTCCTAATATAACATAGATTGTTTTGTATTTATTGTATCTCACATCAAGCAATAATGTCAACAATATGATTAGCTAACACCTTTCACAGAATTCAATAATGCACAGTACTTTATAATCAAGCCTTATTAAGAACAATAACTTTAAGTCCCACAAAATCCCCTAGCGTCATCCCTTCTCTCCATCTTCTCAAGTTTTTTTTCTTTTTCTTTTTTTTTTTTTGGAAGGGGTTAAGTGATTTGCCCAAGGTTACACAGCTAGTAAGTGTTAAGTGTCTGAGTCATATTTGAACTCAGATCCTCCTGACTACAGGGTCAGTGCTCTATTCACTGTGGTACCTAGCCACCCCATCTTCTCAAGTTTTGCAATAGATTCCTTATTCCTTAACAGAAAAACATTTTTACATTATTGTCGTTGTGTCTTTGGCTACTTAGGAAAAGGTATATCATGAAATATTTCATAATGACAAATTATAAGCATATTTTTCTTTTCTGTTGTACACTTTAACCAGCATCATTTGATATGGGTTACCTTCTCAATTTCCAAATAACTTTGGTTTTAATTTCTGTCGATGAAGAATTTGCAAAATGTTCTGGTTTCATGATAAACTCCAGGAGAAATAAGTTTCTTTAAAATCAATGACTAATATTAACAACTGAAATTCCATTTGATATAATTAATGAAGATGCTTCTGAGGTAAGAACTCATTTTAAATTTGAATAGGAATAATTTTAGAAGAAGGATGATTAGAGGAAAGCAATGTTTGCCAAATGCAAAGACTATGATGCTTTATTTTTTAAGCTTAAAACTAAGGAAAAATATGAAATTCAAAACGAACATAAAAGTACCTTTTTAAAAAATGAGAAGTTTCTCCTGAGTTTTGTTAACAACTTCAGTTTCTCAAGTAAATGGAACAATTGGAAGACAACAAGCAGAAAACACATGAAAGCAAAAAAAATTTTTTTAAGCGACACAAAACGAGCACTTTATTATACCTAACAAGATTTTTAATCCATTTCTAAGAAACATCTAGAAGTGTTATGTTAACCATTTCTCCATCTAGCCAAAAGGGGGTGGTGGGGGGAAGGGAGAGAATAAAACCATATCTACTCGAAGACTTTTTCAAAAATTATGAAATGTCCAATTAAATATCATTCATAACCATGTATAAATCATGTTCAACTACATTAAAAAAGCTAAAAGTTGGGGTTCAGGGCAGCTAAAAAACCTGTAATATGCCTATATTGACATATATTAGGAAATCTAATTATGCTAAAATATATATATTGAAATGCGATCCTAAAATGTCATGCAAAAGTGAAATTCAAGTCTTCTGTTATTCTGACATACTACCCCTGCAGTTAGCTTTGGTCGTGTCAAGCTGTCAATTTCAGCAATATTGGGAGAGCCATACCACATTTACCATAGCCTACATACAGTCACCAAAGGATTCCCTATGTGAAAAGAGACAAAGAAAATTACTTATCCCTGAGTTTTATATACAGAAATGCACACACAGACACAGACACACACACACATTGCAACAACATGAAAAGTCACAAACAAGAATGAAATGTCTCACCTACTACTTCTACCACCTCAAAATAGAAAGGTAAAATAGCACAGTCAACTGGAAAGTATTTCTCTTTGTTGATGTACAAAAGTTTGGATTTAACAAATCTGACTGCAAAGTAAAAAGTACAATCAAATTTCAAGTCTATATAACATCATCATACATTTAGGATTGACAATATTTATACGATTAGTATTTTCATTGTTCAGCTGAATGTTTGTTCAGTGTAGAAAGAGCATAAGTTTAAAAACAAAACAAAATATGCCAGTACAAACTACTTATTGTTTTTTCAAACCTGTTTAATCAACAGTTTCTCGAAAATAATCCCAACAGCCTAAATTATAAATTACTGTGCTAAGAAAAATATTCTACTAATTTTAAATTTATTTCCTTTTCTTTAAATCCAACTTAGTATCACTTTCACTGAAAACTATAAATTCTGAGTGACAACCACATGTGCTAAAAATGAGGTGGGCTAAAATAACAGAGTGCACTCCCATAATTTTACTCTGGGATATGTGTATAAGTCTAATTTGGGGAGGGGAATAGAACAGCTTCAATTGTCATTTCTTTGCTATTTACAATAGAAGAGGCTTATTGGAACTTTCATTCAATAATAATATTAACATGCAGCTAGGGGAGGCTAGGTGGCACAGTGAATAGAGCACTGGCCCTGGAGTCAGGAGGACCTAAGTTCTAATCTGGACTCAGACACTTAACACACATAAAAAACTAGCCGTGTGACCTTGGGCAAGTCACTTAACCCCAACTGCCCTCCAAAAAGCAAAAAATCCAAAAAACATGCAGCTAGGTTCTGATGAGTGTTAATAATGAATCCTATGAAATGACTGTATTATTCAAAATTTTGCTGCATGTTTCTATTGGGCTGTAACCAATAAACATATTTTATATATAAATATATTTCAAAGAGTATGAATCCAATAATGTGAATGGTTCTCATTTCACATTACTCATCAGAGCTAGTAGTGTGTACTTCCATATACAAGTTAACCTTTATACCACATTCAGACTTTGCCATCATCTGGCTGAAGCACACTACAGTACAGTTTTTGGATACCATTATAGCCTTGCATTCATCATCATACTCTAGAAATAAGCAAAGTACATTCTCTGTGTAAGTCTTATCATCATTTAACATTTTAATAACAGTCTACTAGTAATTTGGTTCATTACCAGACCTATGGTAATGGTTTTATTACCAGACAACTTAAAGGCAGGGATATTGTCTAATCTATCTTTGTTAACTCTCCCATCGTTAAGCAAACAATTCATCTGCACAAAGTAGGATAATGTCTGTTGAATGAATTTCTATTAATATAGAATTAATATGGAAACTGGAATTTCCTTGCTTTGAAACTGTGCATTTAAGATATGAATAGGCAGTTTTCCGTTGAAGAAATTAAAATTATAATTATATGAAAAAATGCTATAAATCACTATTGATTAGAGAAATACAAAGTAAAACAACTCTGAGGTACCACTCTATACCTATCAAGTTGGCTAATATGACAGAAAAGGAAAATGATAAATGCTGGAGATGTGGGAAAATTGGAACACTAATGCATTGTTGGTGGAATTATGAACTGATCCAACCATTCTGGAAAGCAATTTGGATCTCTGCCCAAAGGGTACTGATCCAGCACCTAGATCTGTATCCCAAAGAGATCATAAAAAAGGGGAAAAGGTGGCTAGGTGGCACAGTGAATTGAGCACCAGCCCTGGAGTCAGGAGGACCTGAGTTCTAATCTGGACTCAGACACTTAACACACATAAAAAACTAGCAGTGAGACCTTGGGCAAGTCACTTAACTCCAACTGCCATATTTCCCCTCTCCAAAAAAAAGGGGGGGGGAATGTACAAAAATATTTATAGTAGCTCCTTCTGTGGTGGCAAAAAAATTGGAAATTGAGGAGATGCCTATCAATTGGGGAATAGCTGAACAAGTTGTGGTATATGAATGTAATGGAACACTATTGTTCTATAAGACATGATGAACAGGCAGATTTCAGAAAAAAATGCAAAGACTTACATGAACTGATGCTGAGTGAAGTGAACAGAACCAGAACTTGTACACAGTTAACTGCAACACTGTGCAATGATCAACTATGATAGAATTAACTCTTTTTGGCAATACAATGATCAAAGACAATTCTAAAAGACTCATGATAGAAAAAGCTATCCATATCCAGAGAGAGAACTATGGAGTCTGAATGCAAATCAAAACATAATATTCTCACATTTTTTGTTTGCTTTTTCTTTCTCATGGTTTTCCCCTTTTGTTCTGATTCTTCTTTTACAAATTGACTAATTGTGGAGATATGTTTAACATGACTGTATATGTATAACCTATATCAGATCATTTGCTGTCTTGGCAAGGGGGTAGGGAAAGAATAAAATTTGGAACTCAAGATCTTACAAAAATGAATATTGAAAAGTTTCCAAAAATCTTTAATTGGAAAAAATAAAATACTATTAAGTGCAAAACAAAAGAAATTGTTCACTTAAGATTTAAACTGAAATCACATAGTATAATACATTTATTATTGTAATTTTACTCAGAACTAAGGATTTTTCAATTTAAAAGTTCAACACAACAGTTACTAAACTTTTCAAGTTCTAATAATATTAGCAGTAACAATAATAAGTTAATAGGTACATAGTGCTACAAGATTTACAGAGTTTTACATATACTATCCCCTCTGACCCCCACAACAACCCTGGGAGGTAAGTGTTATCAACATCCTTATGTTACACATGAGGAAACCGAGGTTGAGATAGGTTAAGTAATTCCAGAGGGTCAAAGCTAGAATTTGAATCAGGACTAGAATTCAGGCATTCCTGATTCTTAAGTCCAACACCCTACCCAACAGACCACCCAACTGCCAAAATAAGGACCCCTTTTAAACATTAAAAATCTCCCACATGTCAGAAGTTGTATTTCAATTATAAAAAGCTGATATTTTTATAGCAATTTAAGGCATGCAAACCATATACGTAATTAATTTATATGCATTATTTTGTTTGATCCTCACAACAATCAGGTACTACAGCAATTATCCTCATTTTATAGATGAAGAAACTGAGGTTCAAAGAGGTTGAGCATCCTGCCTATGGTAACACAGCTGATGTGCTGGAAGTGGGACTGGAACCCAAGTCTTTAGGAACTCTGCATCCAGCACTTTCCCCACTATACCATGCTGTATTCATGAGGCACATCTTGCTGGAACCTGGGAAGCCAGGAGGTAGAAATGAAGAGAGAGCATTCCAGGAAGGAGGGGCAGTCAAAGAAAATGCTTGAAGCTGAGAGATGGAGCATTTAGTTCATGGAACAGCCAGGAAGGAGGCCAGTGTCACTGGATCAAAGAATACATGTTCGGAAGTAAGAAGACTGGAAAAGTGGGAGAGGGCTAAATTATGA
Source organism: Petaurus breviceps papuanus (assembly GCF_028583685.1). Lineage (NCBI taxonomy): Eukaryota > Metazoa > Chordata > Mammalia > Diprotodontia > Petauridae > Petaurus > Petaurus breviceps. Next base: position 9,343,930 of record NW_027187316.1, read on the forward strand.
AGGACTTTGAATGCCAAAAAGAACTTTTCATATTTGGTCTGTAATAATTCTTATTATTAAGTAGGGGGTGTTATGGTTGGATGTGCGCTTTAGGAAAATCACTCTGGTAGCCAGATGGAGAAAGGGCTGGACTGGGGATAGACTTGTGGCAAGTAGCCCTACCAGTTGGCTATTGCAATAGACCAGAGGCATGAGACGACAAGCGTCTCAGAATGGTGTAAGTATCATTATAATTCCAGCTTTCAGTTTTGGTTGATTTGTTTTTGTACATTTTGTATATTGTTATAGTCACTGTTATATGGTCTTTTGCTGGTTCTGCTTACTTCATGTTGCATCTGTTCATATAAGTCTTTTCCTATTTCTCTGTGTTCTTCATACTCAGTGTTTTCACAGTGATATTGTGTTATATTCATGTACCATAATGTCTTTAGGCATCTCCCAGTTGGCAAAGTTGAAGGGCATCAACTTTGTTCCAGTTACCATAAAAAGTATTACTACAAATATTTTGGTGGATATTTATTTTTGTCACTGACATACTTGGGGTGGTGTATTCCTAAGAGTAGGAATTTCTGGGTCAAAGACTGAATATTTTAGTCATTCTCTTCAAATAATCCCAAACTGCTTTCAAGAATGGTTGGATCAAATTAATAGCTCCACCAACAAATCTTTAGTGTGCCTGCCTTTTCACAAAAACTCCAATCTTGACTATTCCCATCTTCTGTGAACCTTGCTAATTTTCATAGTGTGAGGTAAAACCTAAGGGTTGCATTGATAAGTATTTCTTATATTATTAGTGATTTGGAATATTCTTTTACTATGGCTGTTATTGCTTGTTTGGAGTCAGCCACTTATCTATTAGGGAATGACATAGTTCTATTAATTGATTATATGTCTTGCTTACATATATATATGTTACATATATACATATTACCAAGGATATCTGATATGAAGATTTTTTCCCAGTTGATCACTTCCCTTCTTATCTTGGTTGCATTAATTCTGTTCATGCAAAAGCCTTTTCAATTTCATGTACTCAAAATTATCCCATAATCTTTTGTAATCATCTCTATTCCTTGTGTGGTTAAAAATTCATTCCTTACTCATGACAGTGAAAGCTCTACTTCTCTTTTAATTATGTGTGGCCTGATATTTAATATTCAAGTCATATGGGCATTTTGAATTTATTGTGACATCACTGGTCCAATTTCTGCCAGACTGTTCTCTTGATTTCCTGGCAAATATTGTCAAATATGTATCTCTTTCCTAGGAAATTTATATTTTCAGGTTTTTAGGCATAGAGAAATTTCCTATCACTGTAAAAAATATTCTAAAACCAAAAGCTGGTATTATATCTAATGAGGAAACAATAGCATCTCTAATAAAAACAATAGTAAAGCAAGGATACACTGTTTCCCTGTTGTTATTTGACACAGAAATGCTAACACTAGCAATAAGACAAGAGAAAGCAATTTAAAGCTCAAAGACAAGCCAAGACAGTCATCTCTATGTGCTGGGAGGTTACACAGGAAATCCTAGGGAATCAGCAAAGAAACTCAGACAAATAATAAGTTCAATAAAGTTGTAGGCTAATAAAACTGCCCTTTCCTTCTTCCCTATCCCCTGAAAAAAAAAATTCAACATTTCTATATAGAAATAACAAAATCTGGGAGGCTGTAACAGAAAGGGGAGTTCCAGCATACAATAAATCTAAAATGCATACAATATCTTCCAGATATATTATATCCAGATACAATATCTTCCAGATAACTTCCAGTCAATCTACAAAAGCATACTTATTATTTGTATGGATACAACTGCAAAATGTTCCTTAAAGGAATAAAGATTTTAAATAACTAGAAAAGCAGCAAGTCCTCATAGCTAGACTGTGCTATAGTAATCAAACTATCGATAAAACGCTTTTACAGAACTAAAGAAAATAATTCACCTGGAGAAACCCAAAATATAGAATGCCAAGGAAATAATGAAAAAAGGCAAAAATGAAGGGGGAACAGCACTTCTAAATGCCAAACTATATATTCTACAACAGTTATCGAAATAATTTGGTCCTAGGAAAAAAAACTTAAGTAGGTCAGCTGGCAAAGACTAGGCAAGAAAGAATAAAAAATAATGTATATTTCTGTAGAGTGATTTCTAAAACCATTTCCTATTAGCATATTAAGGAAACAAGGTGAAAAGTTTTTTTTTAACTTTATAATTTTTGGAATAGAATGTGATTTCTGAAAATATTTTCCATATTAAATTATATTTTTATTAGAGAATACAGAGACTGCTTCACAAAGAAGAAGCTATGGTTATAGAATTAACACTAAGAAAGCATTTCTACACAGGAAAAGTAAAATATATTATTTTAAATACCATTTTTCTGATGTTATATACAAAGTCCAACTCAAATTTTACCTCCTTAATGAAGCCTTCTCTGACGAAAGTCACCTGCCCTTAGGTGAAAAGTGATCTCAGACTTTGAAACTTTTGAGCACTGTTTTACCAGGACCTACTGTGGGCACTTATTTCATTCTTTACAGCAGTTATTTGTGTACTGGTCCTGCCCCCTCTCCCACAGATTTTCATTTTCTTGAGAACAAGGGCCTCTAGGGTATTTTTGTGGTCCTAGTACCTAAGCACATAGTAGGCACACAATTCTATTTTTTCTTGGATTGAATACCAGGAAGAGATTAGTAATTTGGGTCAATTTTCTCCTTTAACCAGCATCATCACCAGTTAGAGTGAAAGCTCCCTAGGTGGGACTGTTTGATTCTTTGTATCTGTATACCCAGTGCCAAGAAGCAGCAGGCATAGCCGGCACTTAGTAAATGCTTGCTGACTGACTGGCTATCAAACTGCGCTCTGCACGATTTAGTTACTAGAGTCTGGCATAGAAGCTGTAGAAGCAATCTATAGACTTGGAAAATGTCACTTTTTTCCTCCTGTACATTGGCTTAATGGGTAGCTGGGGGTGTGAAATTACATGGTGATAGTGCTTGGTCCCTGAGCATCCTGCTGCTCAGGCCTTCACTTTGGAGAGTTTGTATTTCTCCAAAGCAGTAGTCAACTGTAGCTTCCCAAGCTCTGGGGCTTAAATAAAAAAGAACTCAGGAGGTATCAGTAGAAGGTAACACACTTATTTACAAAGGGTTTTTTTTTCCATTGAGTTTTTTTTAGAGGGGAGTTTCTCCCAAATATCATCCCACTATGACATGGATGACTTAAAAAATACAACAGGATTTTATTTGAAAAAAAAAAAAAGGCTTAAGATAATGAAATTAAATGATACTATAATAGCAGCTGACATTTAAGAAGACTTTGGTACTTCTCATATTACTTTTCTTTTTTTCCTCTCAGTATACTAATTAGATTGGCTGGTTTCAAATATATCTTTTAGGCACTGAAATGAGATCACCAAAATCTTTAGAGAACAAAGTTAAAAAGGAGTTCCATGGCTTTTGGACATCAAAGAGATATTTAAGTGAATTACATTTTTAAAATCACAAAATGAATTTGAAAAACCTAACCTAACACACTATTAGGAAAACCTTCAGAATCCCAAAGCAAAATAATTCATTAAAAACTGAATTTGAAAAGAAAAAACAACCTGATATTTCTTTTTGTTGTAGTTGTGGTGGTCAGAACCAGTGATTTCATCACTAGAGCAGGAAAGTTCAACTGGTTTTAGAGAATTGCCTAAGGTACTCTGAGATTAAGTGGAGGTGTGGGTAAAGGGAAGGGAATAGGCATTTATAATTGCTAAACCCTTTTTTACAAAAATTATCTCGTTTGATGCTCAAAAAATCCCCTTGAGGTCAGTGATATTATTATTCCCATTTTTACATTTGAGGAAACCAAGACGAACAAGTTAAATGACTTGCCCAGAATCACACAGCTAGTTAAGTATCTGAAGCTGAATTTGAACTCAGGTCTTCCTGACTTCAAGCCCAATGCTCTATTTTCTGAGTCACTAGCTATCTCTAAAGTGATCTGTTCTCGGTCACACAGCTAGGTAATTCCTGTCAGAAGCAGGACCTGAAGGTCTTCCTAACTCCAGGAAGTCTATCCAACAACTCTCTGGTGGTCTTAAAAAAAAAAAAAAGCTTATGCTTAAATAGTTTTTTAAATTACTATGTGTTTCTATTAGAGTAAACTGAGACCTAATGGGAATTTGAAAGGTTGGTGAAAACTTAGGTTGACAGTCTACAGCATAATGTAATAAGGTCAACAAAAGTAATTTTTTTCTCACTGATTGATGTCCCTGCCTGATTAGGGGTAACTGCCTATAATGAAGTGGGCAAACAGGAACACTAACCTATGTCAAAAAAAGAAGGTTCACTTTCAAGATAATATTCTTCAACTGACACAGAAAGCTTCCTTGTCAAAGATTATGTATAGAATAAACTATTTTGTATTTCTCTTCAACTGGTTGGTGGGATAGAAAGGAATACTAAAGTTGGTTAACCCAGAGCACTTCCACACTGACAATTAATATTTGCCTAATTAGGCATTGTTCTTACCCTTTCAATATTGCACAGTGCTACCTACTACAATAATCTTTAAAACTCTCCTTGTATCTACTCTGCTCAGATCTGCACAGAAATGTTCATACAATTTTAAAAGTTCATGGGCAGCTCAGCAGCACACTGAGAGAGCTCTGGGTGTGGAGTTAGGATAATCTGAGTTCAAATCCACTTTGGACATTTCCTAGCTGTGTGACCATGGGGCAAGCCACTGAACTGCTGCCTGCCTCAGTTTCCTCATCTGTAAACTGAGGATAATAATAGCCCCTACTTCAAAGGGTTGTCGTGAGAACTTAATGAGTTATTTGTGAAGCACTTAGCATAGTGCCCAGAACATAATGTCTTATAAATGCTAGGTATCATTATATTCTTTAGCCTGTCAGTCAAGGCTCCTTACAATCTATCCTCAAACTTTCATTCTCCAGCTTATCTGTCACCATTTCCTGGCACGAATTAATTTACTCAATAACCGCCAAATATACCCTGCCCTGCATTTCTCTGATTGAGTACTTTAGATCATGGAATTCTCTATTCCTAACCCTCCAGGCCTAAATTCCCATTTTTTGATTATTAAAATCCTTTATATTCTTCAAGATTTTACCAGATCCTACATTGTCAATGAAGCTTACCTTGACCAGAAGTATTCTCTTTCTCTTCAGATGTCTTATACTTCTTATTATCTGTGGCACTCACTTGGTGCTAACCAAAAAGATTTTTGGAGATATTTTTGATATTTATATTTCCTATATTCAGTTCTAGAACCACAATTTAGGAAAGGGCCTGATGCGTTGCAGGATGACCATGTATCAAAGGATCACTGATTTCTGGAAAGAACCTTAGAGGCCATCCAGTCCAAACCTCTGCTTTTAGAGTTGAAGAAAGTGAGGCACAAAAAAGTTAAGTAAATTTTTCAAATTACAAAGTTAATACTAGAACTGGGATTTGAATCCAAATTCAATATTGTTTCCATTATATTACATTTTTCTACCTTATGCCATGTGAGGGTTTGTTAAAGGGAACTAGTGATGTTTATCCTGGAAAAGAGAAGACTTATGGGGAACAAGCCATATCCTCAAGAGTCTCAAGGGCTGTCAAGTGGATAAAGGGTTAAATTTGTTCTCCTAGGCCGAATGGTGGGGGTGGGGGTGGGAAATAGGAAAAAATATGATAACAATGAAGGGCAAGTTGCAAAGAACTGAGTTTAGGCTTGATGTGAAGAAAACTTCCTAACATAGAACTATACAAAAACGAAAAATTGGGTTTCTCCCTTACTGGAGACGTTCAAGCAAAGTCTGTATGACTACTTTATAGGACATGATGCAAGGACAATTCTTGTTCAGAGACAACTTCCAAAATTTCCTTTCAACTCTGAAATTGTTATTCTGAATAGACTAGGGGTCCTGGAGGGCAGAAACCAATGGTATTTTATATGTATCTCCTGTAGTGACTAACACAATGCTTTGTACATACTAGGTAATGATAGTAATGATAACAATAGTTGGCATTTATGTAATGCTTAGTTTGTGAGAGGCACATTGTGCTTTTTACAAATATGATCTCATTCATAAAAAAAAAGGAAAAGGACCTACATGTACAAAAATATAGCAGCTCTTTTTGGGTGGCAAAAATGGGAAATTAAGGGAATGGCCATCAATTGGAGGATGGCTAAACAAGTTGCGGTTTATGAATGTGGTAGAACACTATTATTCTGTAAGAAATGGTGAGCAGGTGGACTTCAGAAAAACCTGGAAAGACTTACATGAACTGATGCTGAGTGAAATGAGCAGAACCAAGAGAACATTGTACAAAGTAACAGCAACACTGTGCAACGATCAACTATGATAAACGATAGACTTAGCTCTTCTCAGCAATGCAATGATCCAAGACAATGCAAAAGACTGATGATAGAAAATGCTATCCACATCCAGAAAAAGAACTATGGAATCTGAATGCAGATTGAAGCATATTATTTTCACTTTTTTTTTCCTGCTTTTTACCTTTTGTTCTGTTTCCTCTTTCACAACATGACTAATGTGGAAATATGTTTAACATTATTGCAAATGTATAACCTATATCAGATTGCTGTGCTCTTGGGTGTGGGGAGGGAAGGGAAAGAGGGAAAAAATACTAGAACTCAAAATCTTATAAAAAATGAATGTTGAAAACCATCTTTACATGTAATTGGGGAAAAAATACCATTTACTAAAAAAAAGACAAATATGATCTTATTTGATCCTCTGAACAAGTGCTATTATGATCCTAATTTTACAGTTGAGGAAACTGAGGCAAACAGATTAAAAGACTTGCCCAAGGTCACAAAGGTAGTTGTGTGTCTGAGGTGGAATTTGAAATCAGGCCTTTTTGCTCCAGGCCCAGAACACTAACTAGGAACTCAATAAATATTTTCCTTGATAGTTATAATGATGATGTTGTGCTATAAGCAGAACACAGAGACTGTCACTACCATAGTACAAACCCAAGAAATATTCCATAGCAAAATAATAAATATGTCATTGTTCCTTAAGGTCAACTTGTAACGTTATAAAATGTTTTGACCATTTGACCTGAAATTGGAAAAGGAAAGAATTCTTATAGAAATACAAAATTTAAAGGTATTTAAAAAAAAAACATGACATGTACTTGAGATAAACAAAATAAAAATAAATAAAATTTTAAAAATAATTTTTGATGTTTTTACAATTCATTAGAAAACAGAAGACAACTTAGAAAATCAAAGAATCCATATAGTACATCAACATTTAATGCAAGTGGATATAATGTTCAAACTAAAAAATAAACTGCACCCAAGTAAACTGCTTTTGTAGTCAGGAAATTTTAAACTCTGAATGTATTTTAGTTCAAACTATTGAGGCTGGTAGAGGTTTAAATGCTGCAAAGATGAACCAAAGTTAAAGACTGACAATCAGAACCTTTAACTTCAGTTTAAATATTTTAGTTCATAGGATCCACAGGATCAACATTAGCCAGAAAAACTCTACTTAACAGTAGATTTAATTATAAAGGTAAAAGTCTCATATGCAAAATTTAGCCAAGTTTATAAGTATATATGTGTTCAGTAAACTTAAAATATTTAGTGAAATCTTTTTTTTTCTTTTTGGAGGCAATTGGGGTTAAGTGACTTGCCCAAGGTCACATGGCTAGTTTTTGTGTTAAGTGTCTGAGGCCGAACTCAGGTACTCCTGACTCCAGGGCATTCACTGCACCACCTAGCTACCCCTATTTAGTGAAATCTTACAAAATAATTTTAATTGGTTTTGTTACTAATTAAGAAATGTGATATGGAATAGAGCAGAATTTCTTTTTCCTAATTATTGTACATCTGTAACAATGACAATATAATCTCGAACTTATGCAGAATATAAAATAAGCAAATATGTGAAATACTGGACAAAAAAGATTATCTCATTTCATCTGTTATTTATTAAGATGTTATTAAATACATTTAGAAATTTTAGGTAGACAAATTTGATCTTTTTTTGTGTCAATGAATTATCCAAATGTCATTTGCTTATGTTTATTTTCCTCTCTTCACTTTGATATTCTTTTTTTCATGCCCTATATAGGTAAAATAGAAAATAAATTCTAGTATAGCATATGTCACACACGGTCAGGCAGATAATTCTATACAGTTACAACACAAAAGGAGCAGCTAAGTGACACAATGGAGAGAGCACTGGGTCTGGAGTCAGGAAGACTCATCTCCCTGAGTTCAAATCTGATCTCAGACACTTACTAGCTGTGTGATCCTGGGCAAGTCACTTTGCCAAGAAAATCCCAAATGGAGTCATGAAGAGTCAGACACAACTGAAAAGATTGAAGAATAACACAAAAGATCTGGGAAGAAATAGCAATGAAAGGCTTCCACAAAATATGAATATAAGCTTTGGCCTGTATTTTGCCAACGATGAGTCAGTAATTGAGGAAGAAATTTCTAAGAATGAGAACAAATGTCTCAATACCTATTCACCACTCTGGTCGCTGGAAAACCAGTATGCAAACAGGTAAAATGTTTTTGAATTCAAGGATCTAGGTTGGCATAAGAAGAAAGTGGCATATTGTTAAATCTGAATGGACCTCAGTAGAAATATCTCTTTGGAGAAAAGTCTTTCAAAATGTAATAGTATCCATTTGATTTTTAATCTTGAAAGAAATACTTTCTGATAAAAAAAAATGCTTACAAAAAAACTTTAGCTTCCAGTAGCTGGCAGAACGATCTCAACGTTTCTATGTATTTAACTGACACAATGACTTCTTACATGTTTCAGACACCAAAAAAGGGAAAATTTATAAGTTTTAAGAAAATCTATTAGTCTATTTTCTTTCTCCAGGTTACATTTTAAAATATGTATCAATTTTGAAAAGCTTCCTCTGAACTTTACTCCTAATTTAATCTCAATTACAAACTTCATTTAATTACAAAACAACCATATTATTCTAGGCATTGAGCTAAGATGAAATACATTTTAAATCAAACCTCTCCAAGTTACTTTAATTAAACTTTTCCTATTCTACAAACTACTAGATGATTACTACAAATGATTCCTGAATTTTTATTCTAAATAAAAATCTTGAGTTTTAAAACTATCAACAACGATCTAAAAAAAAGTTTAAATAAATTTATTTCCAATGCATATCAGACTAAAATTAACTACATGCATATATTTGCACATGTGTTTATACACATAGTATCACATTGCTTCAAACTTAGGTGAAAGGTAAGGTTATTTATGACATTAGAATTACTAATAGGGATACAAAGAGAAAATATTTAAAATTATTAGTTCAAATTAACAATTGTTGAAAGGTAGTATAAAGCTAAAAATTATCCCAAAAACTAGGAAATAAGTTAGATTGATTTAGTTAGTTGCAAAAAGTTTTAAAAATATATATTGCAAAGTGCTTTTTAAGATACTACTGTGCAAAAATGTCTCCAAACTCTTTGGTTTCATGAGCAAAACATTTACAAAGTACAAATCAGAGCTTTCACATTTCTAATCCCCCCAAATAGGCTTACCACTAGTTAAGTATTGAGGTAGTTTTGGAGCGCGTGAGGTGGAGTAGGCAAGAAGGAAAACTGAATGGTCACAATTCCTGCAGCTTTGCATGAAGATTTTTACAAGCAAGATGAAGCTCATGAGTTACTGGTTATTTATCACATATAGTTATAATGTTTTATAATGTATATTATAGTTCTATATCCAGACTAAGCTTTCCTACAAAAAATCAAAACTGATTCCTTCTGAGAAGCCAAAATCTAGTAAATGTATCTGAATCAATCTTTTAATATAGGCTCTTTAAAAAAAATTCTCCTTTAGAGCAATTCTTTTAACTTAGGTAACATGGTAATACCAGCTAAATACTGTATCAAATTTGTAACACATAAATGTACAGTAAATTGACAATACCCCAAAGTGTATGAAGAATTTCAAACTGCATTCTGTTCAGTCCAGGTCAAAAATATTTTCTCTTTCTCAATTAAAAGACTTAAAAAAATAAAACAATTATTCATAACACCCAGCAGCTAGCAAATATGGAGTTAAAACTGTCATTCTCTTTTTGACTCATTTCTGGATCCTGTAAGCTCAACACCATACTATGCAAATAAAACCTGAAATATCTAAAAAAGGCCAGATTAACTATTCTGGACTAAAACTGCTGAGAACCACATAAAAGATGTCCTTGTTTCTTTTTAACTAGTAGTTAGAGATAGCAACATTAACTATTCTGAACTAAAACTGCTGAGAACCACATAAAAGATGTCCTTGTTTCTTTTTAACTAGTAGTTAGAGATAGCAACATCTTTATCTTCCATATTCTGAAGGGGAAAGAATATCAGATGTCATAGCAAGGACTAATAGTGACTAGTTAAAATATACAGACATATGTATATTAAATAGCTTTTATTCATACCTGATTTGAATATCTATAGCAAAATCCAATTTCTTTTTGTTACCTGGAAAAAAATGTTCAAGTTTCATGCTGACATCAACAATTTTAATTTCCTAGAAATATTAGGAAGTATTATGGAATTTGGTTAAACTGAAAACAAATCCTCTTTAGGCAATAGTTTTACTCCATTTAATATTTCTTCAAAATCTCACATTCAAAGTTACTTAAAAGGTTTAACATTTTTTTTTTTGCTTTTTTTGGATGGGGGAGGGTAGGGCAGTTGGGGTTAAGTGACTTGCCTAAAGTCACACAGCTAGTTTTTTGTGTGTTAAGTGCCTAAGGTAGGATTTGAACTCAGGTCCTCCTGAATCCAGGGCTGGTGTTCTATTCACTGCGCCACCTAGCTACCCCAAAGTGTTTAACATTTGCAAGAGAAAATCAAACCACAAACTAGAATAAGTTTTAAAATGTTATTTAAAGCTGTTTTGCGAAACTACATTATAGACAGACTGGTCAGGACTGAGTTTATCAAAATTGGGTATAGGGACATGTGCATAGTAATATCACAAGATCCCAGTCACTAACCTCCTGTCCACCTCATTCTCAATAAATGAGGTCATCTGGGGGGAACTTGGAACACTACCCATTTCCTCTTAAGTTTTCAAAGCATTCAGTGCCTACTCCAGGAATCCCTCTCAACATTATTGTTTTCACCTCTCCCCCTCTCTCCATCCCAGTCTTGGATTCTTTGGGATTATCTTCTAAGTAAACAGTGACCTTCTCTTGCCCAGAACGAGGCCTCAATGTCACTTCTCAGCCATTTCCAGACCATATTCCATGTATATCCTACTTCTAGCTCCCCTTAATGTAGCGTCTTCCTTCACTATAAAAAAAGTCTCCTTGATGGCAGTGATTTGTTTGCTTATATCTATATACCAAGTACTTTTTACAGTTCCTAGCAGTCAATAAATGTTCTAGCTATCTAAACAGGGGATTGGCAAAAGAGTCTGAGGAGATCTCTCATTTTCACATGACACATTCAGCATTTTTACATGACACATCTGGGTATACACACAATTCCTTTTGTGTAAATAACTTTGTATCAGGTAAGTCTGGATAAACTAGTTATTTGCCAGGACCCATTTTCACAATTCCAAATGACTTCAACAGCAAACTCATAATGATAAACCAGAGCTGAGGATGGGCAGGGGACAGAAATACAAATCTGAACTCCAGGCTTTATTTTTCAAATGCTTGGATTTCAATAATGTTTCCAATTTATTGCCGAAATAATTCTGTGTAAAATATTCTCTTCCTTTTTAATAAAGATTAGAATCTTTAATCTACAACCTAAGTGAAAAGGAAGGAATTGCTTTATTCTCCAGCCCTAAAAGTATTAGATTTGATTTCTACAGCACCTTTCTTCCAAAGAGAAAGAGGCAATGGGCAAGCCACTTTTAAACATAAAATGCTGGTTCCCAAATTTAAATGTTAAAATGTCAATCATTTCTAAACATCTGCTTAATATGCTATATCACAGTGTCATATCTGATGTATGGGCTTTTCATTTGATAAGCATTTTTATTTTATTTTGTTTTCTTTTTCATTTATCAAGAACTTTTAAGGGCCTATTAAGTATCAGGACTTAATAAAGTAAAAGTCAACCTTGAAACCAGGAAGACCTGGATTCAAACGTGACTTCTGACACAGACTGGCTAGGTGATACTAAGTCATTTAATCTTTCAGAGCTCTAAGCCCCAAATTCTCAAACTATTAGGTCTCAAGGGCCTCTCCTGTTTTTCAGTTGTGTCCAACTCTCTTTGAGGTTTTCTTGGCAAAGATACTGGAATGGTTTGCCATTTCCTTTTCCAACTCACCTGACAAATGAGGAAACTGAGGCAAACAGGGTTAAGTGACATGCCCAGGGTCACACAACTAGGTAGTGTCTGAGGCTAGATTTGAATTCAGCAAGATGAGTCTTCCTGACTCCAGGCCCAGTACTCTATCCACTTGGCTGCCCCTTTTATGTTGTAGCTGTATAGAAATCTCTGCCTTACCATGTGTAACATATGCTAGAACTCATTTTCTATTTTACCTATATAGGGCATGAAAAAAAGAATCTCAAAATGAAGAGAGGAAAATAAACAGATGAGTCTTCCTGCCTCCAGGCCCAACACTATATCCATTTTGCCACCTAGCTGCCCTATATACTATACACAGGACCCCTATATACTCTTAAAATTATGGAGGATTCCTCCAAAGACTTTGTCTTTATGTGGGAGATGCATATGCGTGTGTGTATGTATACACATATATTTATCAAGTTGGAGCTTTAAAAGTCTTTGTAGTACTATGAAAATAGTTATGACCTCATAGACCCCTTGAAAGGGCCTTAGGAACCCTCCAGTCATCCTGACAACACATTGAGAACTATTGCTCTAGGGAAAAGAAGGGGCTGACTGAAATTGGGAGGAGGTAGCTCCCTAGAGCATGAAATCACAGGTCCAAGTCTATCCCTATGATGGGTCAGGCATCCCTGTTGGACATGGGAACAAACCCTCCCCCCCCCAAAAAAAGGGAAACAGTTATTGTCCTCAGGGAGTTTGCATTTTTCTGTAGGTAAATAGCATATATACAGATTTGATACAAAATTATACAATATAAATACAAAATAATTTGGAAATGGAAGAACACCAACAATGAGGGACCTCTGGAAAGGCCTATAGGAGGCAGCATTTGAGCTTATGCCAGAATAACAGCAATAACAATAATGATAATAATAATAGCTTTAAACAGTGCCTGAAGATTTGCAAAGTGTGTTACAACAATCTCATTTGGGGCAGCTAGGTGGCACAGTGAATAGACCACCAGCCCTGAAAGTCTGGAGAACCTGAGTTCAAATCTGACCTCAGACACTTAACACTTACTAGTTGTGTGACCTTGGGCAAGTCACTTAACTCCAATTGCCCTGCATTCCCCCCTCAAAAAATACTATATGAACATGAAAAAATCTCATTTTATTTTCCTAATTCTAAAGATAGGTGCTGTTATCCCCATTATATAGATGAGATAACTTAAGCAGACAGAAGTTAAGTAACTTGCCCAGGTCACAAAGCCAGAAACAACAAGGCAGCTGAAGGAAAGGAAAGGCAGTAGGTACTAGCCCAGTCAAATCACCACTACCACCTTGACCACCATTTCCCCTTAGAAACTGATGGAGGCAATCTAGGACCTTGAGCCCAAGAGCCTTGGTATTGAATAACAGTATCTTTCCTGTCTCCCAACCTCCAAACCTGCTTTCAGCCCACCCTCCACAGTCATCACTGAGGAAAAGAGGCCCATTTTCTTTATCATTAACAACTGCTGCCTGCCACCAATAGATAGGTACAGAAATTCTGGAAGTAGAAGCAGCTCCCATACCATTGCTCCTGCTTCCAGCCTCAGGTCTCACAGTCATAATCCAGGAAAGCAACCCATGTGGAAAAGGGGTCAGCCACCCCACCAACTGCCACACACAGGGTAGGCAAGCCAGCCTAGCTCAAACAGCAAGGATACTTGATGGAAAACCAGGAGGCAAGTGCCAGGCAAGTCAGACCACGACCTTGACCACTATCCTGACTACTGGATGGAGGAGGCCCCAGAACCCTGGATCCAAGAGTCTTGAAAATAGGAATGCTTCCAGTCCAGCCCCCTCAGCTGTCATCCCAGGAAGCAGCCCCTGTGGGGATACAACCTGGCAACCATTCCTGCAGGTGCTTTAGCCACAGCTACTGAAGATTCAGGCAAGAAATTTTTTTTCCCACTTTAAGTCCTTGGCATTGTTAAATGGCTTAACATCAGAAAGTGCTGACATGCAAAAAGAGGTATTAATTTCTGCTTTGTCCCTCCATTGTAAGACCATAGGACCTTTCCATCTGACTTGCAGCTGAAACCTCCCATATGTGTTGTCTCCCCCATTAGAATGGGAACTCCTTGAGAGCAGGGTCTGTCTTATATGTCCATTTATATCCCCAGTGCTTAACACACAGCACTTAACAGATTTTTTTATCATTCATATACGGCTAAGAAGTGTTTGAAGTTGAATTTGAACTAAGGTCTTCCTGACTCCAGGTCCAGCATGCTATTCAACACATCACCTACATGCTGAAAGAAGCTATAGAGTTCTGAGAAGTTGCACTCAAGATAAGGTGGTAGTTGAGTTGAGTCTTGAAGGAAGATAGAGGGTCTAAGAGGCTGTGGTAAGGAATAAGTACATTCCTGGCAAGGGGAACAGCTTGTACAAATGTTCATATGTAGGTGATAAAATGTCTTATGCCAGAAATCACAAGTAGGCCAGCTCAGTTAGACTAGAATAATGTAAAATTAAGCAAGGAAAGGTAAATTGGAGCCAGACCATGAAGGGCTTTTAAATGCAAGATAGAAGAAGTTGTAGTTTATCCTAAAGAGAATAAGGTGCTATAACCAAAAAGTTTATTTGAGTAGAGGAGTTGACACTGCCTAACCTGCACTTTAAGAATGTCAATTTGGTAGCTGGGAAAGGAGAAACTGGTGGCAGAACAATTTATTTTAATAACCTAATGTTGACTATATGTGCTATTTTTGTTTCTTATTCAAAGATGCATTTTAATAGGAGCCAAAATGCCTCTAAAGAATTTGACAATGAAAAATGTCAGTTTGGGGGATATCCTGGCACAATATTTTAGATTTTCCTATGCTTTTGGTTCAACAGTTTTAATCAGAAATTATGAGTAATGACTAATTTAAATATTCCCTTGCAATAGAAAAAAAAATAAAAACCCCCAAAGCTAGGAATTTCATCAACAGCACATCTTTTGTGCCCATTATCAGACACCCCACACGATAATTTACCTTCAGTAAATAAAAACTTCCACTGTGAATGAGACATAAAGTACAAGCAATTATGGATGCAATTTTGGTAACCTGGTCTTTGAAATTTAACAGAATTTTTGATATACAAGGTTTCAAACTCAAAAAATTAATTTTGGCTTCAAAAGCGGTCCCCTCCCCACCAAAGCAAACATTAACTCTGTGTTCAGACTAACAGAGCAGCTAGGTGGCACAGTAGACAAGAGTGCCCAGCCTAAAATTAGACTTGACATCTTGATAATCTAGAATTGGAACTTGTCTTCCTGAGTTCAAATCCGGCCTCACACCCTTACTAGCTATGTGACCCTGGGCAAGTCACTTAACCTTGTTTGCCTCATTTTCCTCATCTGTAAATTGAACTGGAGAAAGAAATGGCAAACCATCTTTGTCAAGAAAATCCCAAATGAGGTCACAGGAAGTTGGATATGACTGAAAAAGCAACTGAACAGAACAGACTAAACTAACAGTTAAGTACAAATGATGATGGTCACTACAGAAATAAGTTTATGATTGAATGCTACCTGGTATATCCTTTCTCTTTTCTATAAACTTTTCTCCATACTACAGTCAAACAATTTATTAATCTCCTACATTTTCATAAATCTCTTTACCTTCACCTTCACTAAAGCTCTTGCTTAGAAGTCTACCCACCACGAGGCACCTCTATGACAATTTACAAGTACAATAAAGGTTCCTCCTCTGCCAAAGAAGTCTTTGCTAAGAAGGAAATAGTACAGGTCGATTTTCTCCTATAATTATCATGTAGGTGTTTATATCCATTTTTAACTGGAGACATAATTTGAACTGTTTTGGCTTTTTTTTGCTGTTAACTACATTTAACTAGGAGACTAAGGTTTAGAAACATTTTCTTGGTGCTGGATAATCTCTACTGTCTTAGCCTGGCACCTGTTCACAAACTGTATTGACAAGAAACCTAAAATTAAAATTTGATACCGTAAGCAATGTCCTCTGTGAGATCATCCCAAGAATTCTATATATAGGTGTCAGATAACAAAAGATATGAGTGGGTAATAACAGTTGGGATCCCAAATTGAAAAACGGATGTAAACACTAGCCGTGTGACCTTGGGCAAGTCAATTCCTCCCCCCTCCAAAAAAAAAAAAGAAAAAGGGGTGTAGCTTTAAAGTTCTTAACTCAAAATGTCAGCAGTATACAAAACCAGGGCCAAGCTTAACACCATTACATAATGCTAAGTAACTTTTATGTGCATTAAATTAGGTAGATGTTACTGTTTCTACAGATTAAGTACTGAACATAAACTATCCAAATGGAAGATACTGACTAGTTTTAAGGATTTAGCTTATTTTTAGGTAGACAATGGAGAAAGTAAAACTACACAGGGAGCTTGAAGTTTTGAAATTCCTTAACTCAGTACTACAGTACACTTCCAAGATAATATACACATGCATCTCCTATTACTAACTTGGTCAGTACTTTCCATATACCCCCTGCACAGAGGTTTCTTCACTTTCCTTACATTGGGAAAAGTGAGTACACATAAATATAGTGAAATACTTTTATCTTTTTATTAAAGTTAGTTGAATTTACATCAGTGAACCAAGAACTGTTTAGAAATAATCTGATGCCAAATCCTATAAGGTGTGGCCTAAAAGGTCTGGACAGTCTTCCTCTCCCTTTGTTTGTTTGAATACCAAATCAGCTGCTCAGAAAATCTAGGACACAAACCCATCGACCCTAGGAAACTGCTTAGAATTTACTGTCAAGGTGGTAAAGCCAACATGGAAGAAGATTCAAAATACTTAACCCATGTCTTCCGCAATGGTCTATTAAATTAAAAATCAAACTAATACTTCAACGATTCAGGGGGAAAAAAATCGCAGAAATTGACTCAGAAGATTAGTATAGAGAGATGATGTTTGTTTCCTCCTCCAGGAGCATTCTGCTATAAACTGAGGTTTATACATAGGACTCGATGACAAGACGCCAATTAATGAATTTACAGGTAGGCAGACCAACACTGTCAACAACCCATTTATTTTAATGGGCTTGGGTTTTCAGATGTAGCCCTATTCTAGATGTCTTTGGGGAGAAGGAAGGAAAACCTCAAAAGTCATTCTACTTGGGGGGGGGGGGAACCCACACGCCCAATCTCGAGATTGAGGAAACTTGTCTCTCCTATAGTTTTCGGAGTCGTGTATAGGGTGGAGTGGGGAGTGGGGAAAGCAGTTAAATCATCCCCTCCTTTCTCCAGGAGACCTTCCTTGCCCGGGATGGGGGAGTGGTTCTTCAGGACCTTGAAAAGCTTCAGCTTCCCCCCAACCCCCCACCCCACCTTGTCCACAGGCCCGAGGCTGAGTCACACTCGGCCTCCACCCCGGGCTTCTTGTCCCTCGAGGTCCTGGGGGGGGGGGGGGGGGGCACCGCGAGGGCCCCGCCCCGGCAAGGAGAAAATGGCGCCCTTGGGCGCGCAGCATTCACGGAGAAACTGCGCAACAAACCCTGGCGGTGAGCCAGGCCGGCGCCATCTTAATGGGCACCCCCAAACTACCTTTCTCCGAACCCCCAAGCCCCCCCCCAATCTCTGCGACCGGATAAGGCGAGCACGGGCCTTTTCTTTTTAAGTATGAAAAATAAGAAGTCGGGTCCCGAACTGCCGCCAAGGCTGTGACGAAGGCGAGGATCGGGCCGACTCCCGGTTCTGGTCCCCGTCCCCGTCCCCTCCGGGGCCTAGCCGAGGGAGGCGAGCCCCGGAGCTAGAGTCTCAGCCGGGCCGGGGGCAGAGGGCGGCAGCTCGACTGCCCCCGGGCCCAGGTATCCGATCTGCTTCCCCGAAAGACGGAGATCCAGCCGAGAAGAGCCCGGCCCGGCCCAAACAGGCCGGCCGCACTGAAAACGGAGCGCCGGAGGAGGGCTGGCGGCCCCAGGCCGAGCGGGCAGCGGAGACACCGAGCTCGGTGTCCCCCTCCCTCGGCTCTGCCTTCCGCCCTCCCTCCCAGGACGTGGGGTCCATTATACTGAGGAAAAAGAAAATGCGATTCACGCCCAAGAGCTTCTGAGGGAGAAAGAGATGAGGGGGAAGGAACAAGAGGAAAAAAAAGAGGGAGGAGATTGGGAAAGATTATTTTTCTTTCTCCGCCGCCCTCCCCCTCTCCCCTGCCCCCGCCTCTGCCCCTTCTCCCTTCTCCTCCCTCCAGCCTCGCGGCTCCTTCCTCGCTGGAGCAGCCTCGCGCCCTGCCCTCCCCTCCCCTCCTCGGCGCAGCTCGGCTGACTGGGGGGGGGGGGGGGGCCCGCAAAAAAACACCACCACCATCCCCCCCAGCACACACGCGCGCACACACACACTCACACACACCACTAATTTTAAACCAGCTCAATCAATGAGTCATTAAAGGCTCCCCCGGCCCCCTCCCCCAGCTCGCCCTCGCCCCGCTCCTGAAATTTGCATCAGCGGAAAAAGAAAGAAATCACCCCCCACCCCACTCCCC